>NC_053169.1:42401240-42441240 GCF_016835505.1 Polypterus senegalus | reverse complement strand
TCTTGCTGGTATTTTCTACATCATGTATTACTGCATTCTAACCTTGCAGGTGGGATTCTTGTCTATGTAAGAGATCATTATATATATGCTGTAGACATAAACTGAACAAGACAAGCTATATTGTGCAGAATTTTCTATTCTCCAATCAAACTGTTCTTATAGTACTAATCATCATCAAGTATGCAGTAATTTAAAGAAATCATAATATCCACTCACCTTATTGACCAATTTTAATGTGTCTATTTCTTCCCTCTGCTTAGTCAATGTCTCATTCATACTACACAAATGATCACTCATCATGCTAAGTTGGTCCTCATAGCTTCTTTTTGTTGTCGTCAATTCATCCTGCAACACAACATGGAAGAAAATCAACAGTTACTAAAGGAAGGCTTTGACCTGTTTGTAAAGCTGTTTTCTATTGTAAAGGTCAGCTATTTTACTGGTATGCTGACAATTCAGATTACTGTGATTTATGGCTTTAATTAAAAAAGCAAAAATGTTTTCTTATTTAATAATGTATTTTTTTGTATGTATGTAATTTCAACAAGAATAAATCACTTCATAAATTAAGCAAAACAAGACCCTTGCAAGCAATTACAACTGTCATCTTCATCAAACACCAAAATCTATTGCCTTCTTTAATCACTCCTTTTTACAGGCACATTAAGGTTTTTTTTTCCAAATTGGATGTCTTTATTCAGACAGAAGGAAGAAAAATTAGCTGAAACATAAAATTTATTTTGCACATGCTTAATTTACATATGTGTGCCAAAGTACAAGTATCCCACACATATCCATAAGAGTTGGATTCAGAAGAATTTTTGAATTTTGTATTGTTTAGATTCTAGAATGGTAGGAGTCTAGAATTTCATATGGGTGCAGTCATTGGTATACCCTATTGGTATTCTGCAGGTCTCCACCAGATATGCATAAGAAGATGCCCACAACACTGACACTACTGGCAATGAGATAGTCATACTAAGTATGCAGTGTTAGTTTTGAAGGAAAAAAACAGTGAGAGTTCCCTGCAAGACTGGCTATGATGTCTGTGATTTATGGTAGATATGTGAAAAGTCTAAATATTACACATTTAAAATAAACTTGCTCTCTAAGCATCCTAACATGGTATATGAAGGATACCCAGATGCTTTAGCCTTTTATGGAACCTTTGGCTGCTTTAAAAGTGAAGATGTTCTTTTCACAGTTGTTATGAGGGATTTTCTCCTGTTTAAAATGTTCAGGAGACTAACAGATGACACACTATATCCACAAGGAAAAAAATGTAATTATAAACATGCAATCAGGGGCCAATATGATTCACTTTATAATCTATATCCTGCAATTGACTGTTAAACTGGCACGTAATGAATAAAAGCAGGTAGCTGGTAAGTGTGCTGTGCATTATAAAAATAATACAACACTGAATTAAAACTCTGAACTTTTGCCCCAAAAGTGTTTAAATATCTCTTAAAAATGCTTTTGAGCAAATATTTTCCATCGTATTATATCTAGTATAATGCAAGTTTAACAGGAGTGTATACTATACATAGCCAGGAGTGGAAAAAGAGACCTAATTCATGGGGGTCACAGATTTGACGTCACTTTCTCCTTTTCATCATTTAATAGAGGTAAACTGAAGCAGTCCTTGCTTCCAGAAGTGATATTGTGACCTAAAAAGTGCACTGTTTTTTCTATAATTACACATTAAAAGGCACAAAGACACCACCTGGTATTGGGTCACTTTTGTGCAAAAAACAGCTTTGAGAACTTGGACTTTTGGAACTGCAGATAAGGAACGGAGTAGAACAGCTTCAATTCAAGCATGGCATCATTAAAAGCTTGACTGGATAAAAAACTCCTTTAAGCACAGGGGGCTTAAGAGGTTGACGTGCTGGTGCCAGAATCTGGTTACATTAGAGTTATTCTGATCTAATACATATAAAAATGTGGAAATGGCAAACAATATTTTGGCTCTTAGTTATAAATTATAAGCTCGGCTATAAATGCTTGGTTGATTTAGAAATGAACTGGGTATGAAACTAAGTCCTGGGTATGACGTTAAACTGCATCTGGCCCTTCAAGCGGTCCTCCAACTTGCAGGGAAATAATGGGGGTTGGTTGCAGGATTGGCACTCCAGCCATCGTAAAAAAAACTTCACACAGCCCCGATATGACAGAAAGGACTCTTTTTTTGCTCTTCGCGGGAGTAGCTCTGCTGCAGCCGCCAACAGAAAGGCTGCTCGAATCATGAAGCGGATGGGAGAAAGCCCTCGGGAGCCCCATCCCAGGAAGAGTTGAAAACGCTGGAGAGCCAATGGGGTCAAATCTGTTGGGGATTGAAACTGGTTTGGTGCGGAGGCGTTGCCCACTGCACGACAACGCTCGGGTTCTAATTTGAGGCGGCCCATACAGGTAGGCGCATGGAACGTCTTGTCTCTCCAGCAAGATGATCATCTTCATCTGCTGTCAGAGGAGCTGCGTAAACTCCGTATTTCAGTGGCAGCACTCTCTGAGGTGCGCAGACCGTGGACTGACCAGATCTCTGTAGGTGGATACACCTTTTATTGGCCTGGTTGCTCTGATGGCTGTCATACTCGGGGAGTATCTGATGCTGTAGCAGATTGGCTTCTTCTGATGGTGTCCAATGTCACTCCTTTCAACAAGTGTATTATGAGACTCAGATTATGGCACTCCCTGGGTGCCTTGTCTATTGTCTCAGTGTATGTTCCAACCGCGGTGAGTGATGTCTCGGCAAAGGAGACATTTTATTCGCAGCTTCGCTCGGTGGTTGAAGGGTGCCCACGAGGTCAAGAGTGTCTTCAATGTAGCCACTGGCACTGACAGGGCTGGCTATGAGGACTGTCTCGGTCCCCATGGTTTTGGAGACCGTGGTGAAAGTGGATCCATGTTCCTTGACTTTGCAAAAGGTCAGGGGCTATGAATCACTGGATCCTGGTTCCAGTGCCCAGAACCGCATCGTTGGACTTGGTACTCCAATATTGGTGGTGCAGTGAAGCATCTTGGGCTGATGCTGGAGGCTCTTGCAAAACTGCAGGGTCTACAGAAGTGCCCAGTTTGTGAATTCTGACCACAGACTTCTTGTTGCTACTCCAGCTTAAGTCCAGTAGGTTACCACCAACTAGGAAAATGAGCCTGGACTTGGCCAGACTCTAAGACCAGGCTGTTTCTAATGAGTTTGCATGCAGTTTTTGTGCAAGGAATTTGCAGATTTGGGTGCAACTGCCGATCCTAATGTGATGTGAGAGACCTTCTACGATAAGACCATGAAGGTTGCTGAGGGTTGTGTTGGTGTTCCCATAAAAAGGTGTTTCATCTCGCAGGGCATCCTGGATATCATCAAGAGGAGTTGCAGCACACGGCTCAATGGCAACTCTGGTCTGTACTGGGAATTAAGAAGGACAGCTGCGAGGGCTCTGAGATCAGATAAAGAGGCATTTGTTAGTGGAATCTGTGAGCAAGTGACACACCATCTGTGGTCTAGAGATCCACGTCCTGCTTATAGAGGAATCGAAGCATTACGCACATCTGAATCTGTTCTTCGGAGAGTTGCAGTCAGGGTGGCTGATGGAACGGTCCTTATGGATGACACTGCAGTTGTGACCCACTGGGTTGGCTACTTTGAGCAGTTGTTCAAAGCTGATCCTCTGGTTAGGATGTTGGATATCTCTGGGTCCACTGTCCTTGAGGCTGATCCTCCAATTAGCAGTGAACTACCCAATCTCACTCAGATTGCACAGGTGGTAAACCAGCTGAGGGGAGGAAAGGCTGCAGGGATCTGTGGTATCCGGGGTGAACTTCTCCAGGCAGGTAGTAAGGCTGTCCTCCTGGCATTGCAAGCAATCTTTGCTTCCATTAGGGAGACTGGCAACATCCCAACTGACTGGAAAACGGGACTTGTCATCCCTATCTGGAAAGGGAAGGGTGATCACCTGGATTGCAGCACATGTACATGTACAGTCTGGCTTTACGCCCAAGAAGTCTACCATCGACCGCATCCTAGCACTGAGGGTTCTCATTGAGTTCAAACGCGAATATTGGTACAGTTTCTTTGCAGCCTTTGTCAATTATCATAAAGTGTTCGACTCAGTTGATCGAGCTACCCTGTGGGACATCCTGAGGGTTCACGGAATTCCCTCGAGGTTGCTGGATATCATGGCCGGCTGGTACATTGGTACTGTGAGTGCTGTGCAGAGTGAAGGCAGAACCTCTGGTTTTTCCCAGTTGATTCTGGGGTTCGTCAGGGGTGTGTTCTTGCTCCTACTCTCTTCAATGCTTGTATGGACTGGGTATTGGGCAAGGTTGTGGGGTCCAGCGGCTGTGGGGCATCTGTTAGTGAAGAAAGGTTTACGGATCTTGACTTTGCTGACGATGCTGTGATCTTCGCAGAGTTAATGGAGGCTCTGATTGGGGCTCTCGAGAGACTGAGCGAGAAGTCAGTGTCTGGGCTTGTGAGTGTCCTGGATAACAACCAAGATCCAGGCCCACAATGACCTCTTGGGTACAGCCATCAGCAATGTGTCTGTTTGCGGAGAGAGTGTCGACAGGTTTAGGCCTTGTTCACACGGGCGTTAAAATCGAGCGTTTTTTTTTGCGTTCGTAGCGTCCGGTGAGTGCGGATCAAGCGCCGAGTGTTTTCTACACGTAGGAGTCAATGAGAGTGTTCACACGGGCTTTGGTGACGTGCGTTTGTCCGCTCGCGTTTATACGGCATCAAAAAGCGTTGCATGCAGCTTTTCTTGGCGTTCAAAACCCAACAAGCGCAAAGGAAACCGCTTCTAGTTCGTTTTCTCTGCGTTTATTTTACGCTTCGGAGGACCGGATATATATAAGTTTACATGTTGTATATGAAAAAATATTAATATTTTTATGTTGTCATGTACAACATATATATTTTCATATTGCTTATTTTATTTTATTGTCTCATGTAATTTGTAAACCATGAACCTATTAATTTATGTTCTAATATAATATTTGATAACGATTATGTAGGGGGGGCAATCCATGGCCGGGGGGGGGCTGAGGGGCATTTCAGTGCATAACACACTGTAAGCGCACACTCGACTACTGTTTCCTTAACTCAAAGTGACAAGTAGTCTCTCTTTGGGGCTAACACCAAGTCGCATATTGGTTGATCGGCGTGCAATGTGGCATTGCACCAGCTGCAGCAGACAATCAAAAGTGGAAACCGACATCCGACAGTAATTAAAAGCGTCGCGAAATTTTAGCATTTCTTCATAAAGCACAAAAAACTTCCTTTAACCCAGTGTTTCTCAAATAGTGGGGCGCGCCCCCGTGGCTCCGTCAAGGAGGTCGCGTTTGACCTCGGGAACATGCTTTTTTATTTTTCTTTTAAATTTTTTTTTGAATTTAGAATGCACTTTAAATCTTTTCTGTTACATTTAATAAAGCTATTCTTTGTTGTAAATTGGTCCATATTTCTTTCTTTTTTATTCTCTTATACGTTAATAAGGATACAGTGTTATGCAGAGGTGTACTTATAACAATTTTAAAGACAAATGATACTATTTATAGTCGATGCGGTGAGATGTTTTCTTCTTCCTGGGGGGGCATGACAGAAAATAATTGAGAAGCACTGCTTTAACCCGACGTGCAGTCAGAGGATGAACCCAGTAGCGGTGGCGATTTTTTCTCTCCCTACGTCGCCGTATTACGAGTATTTTTAAAACAAGAAGATTAATATCTAACATAGCAAAATGGTCCATATTGAAAGGAGGCACCTCAAATAAAACGACAAGGGCTTTCATATCCAGTTCCCGACACTGCCTCCACAGGTTAACACACAAACTACAATTTGGGCTGCAGGCTGGCGTTAGACAGAGACAAACGAACGCCGGTGTAGAAGTCAATCGATCGCCACCACAAAATGCAACATAAACGTCTAGGACGTTCAGAGCAAGTTCGTTTATCCAAAAACCTAACGCCCGTGTGAACAAGGCCTTACTTACCTTGGCAGTGACATTCATGTCTCTGGTGACTCTTCCTATGAAGTCAGTAGACAGATTGGGAGAGCACGGGGGGTCATGAGGTGAGGCTGCTGGAAAGGGGTGTGTGGCGCTCCCAATATCTATGCAAAAGGACGAAGGTCAAAGTCTTTAGAGTCCCGGTGTTTCCTGTCTTGCTATATGGTTGCGAGACATGGACTCTATCCAGTGACCTGAGATGAAGACTGGACTCCTTTGGTACTGTCTCTCCCCAGAAAATCCTTGGGTACCTTTGGTTTGTCTTTGTGTCGAAAGAGTGGTTGTTCATGAAGTCCCGAATGAGACACATTACCTGCATTGTGAGGGAGTGTCAGTTATGGCACTACGGCCATGTGGCGCGCTTCCCCGAGGGTGAACCAGCTCGTAAGATCCTCATTGTTGGGGACCCGAGTGGCTGGACCAGGCCAAGGGGTCGTCCACGTAACACCTGGCTGCGGCAGATAGAGGGTCATTTCCAGAGGGTGGGACTGGTCCACGTGTCTGCCTAGGGGGTTGCCAAACGGGATCCCGAGTTGTTTTGTTGTGTAGTGGGTGCAGCAACGCACTGTACCAGTACATGCTCCCCAACTTGACTTGACATTGAGAAAAATAAAAACATTCTATGTACTTTGTCAACTGTCACCATTTCTCTGCAGATCACATAACTAGATCAGCATCAAGAATAGTACCTAACATTTAAGGTTTTTCTGTTAATATCTTAAAATGTGTGGTATTGGCTAAATCACCAACACACAGCAATGAGGAAACAGTGAAACTTGTTCATTACCATATCTGGAGTAACCTATATATACTTAGGATAGTCCCAGACCTGAAACACTGTGCAGATGTCAGTTTGATAACATTACAGATGACGAACACATACTTAATGGAACTATAACGGGACAAATTAGGTTGAATGCTGATACTGACCATAAGAATGCACTATGCAGCAAACAAGATCGAAAAAACAATGCTTACAAAGAATGCCATAAGATATTTTTTGAAAGGTAGAAACTCATAGCAACAAGTGGACTGGTGTGCTTATGGATACAAAAGGTGGGCAGGGGGTAGCTGAAGAGAAAAAAGCTGATTAAATGTGTTGTAAGGATGACAGTTAGATGAAGACTGCTTAGACACATGCCTGAAATATTTGTAGACCTGACAAAAAGAGGCACACATTTTAGTACTGATTTGTGTTTGTAACTTTAAGGAGTCTCATGTGTGGGAGATGACCTTAACTGACTTTTGGTGCATAGTTTATATAAGGAAGTTAATGAGTTTTAGCCGAAGTATAATAAATTTTGATATTGGAATATTAAGCTCAGCAATACAAGGCAAATGCAAAAGCCTGTTTGGAAAGAAATTAAATATTAGTTATATTTAAACCTGGGGTGGTAAACAACATGACATACTACTTGCATATTAGAAGGTGCTACTTAAAGGAGTGTGTGCATCAAAGCACTGATTAGTAGTATGTTGTACATAATATCTTGGTTACCAACATTAGGTACATTTGCAGAAAGTAAATGAATGTAATTCAAAAAACAAATTTGCTCACACTAATACAACAGGAGTACATGATATTTTAGGAGCATCTCTTGTAACTGTTATAAAGGAAGAGGTGAACAACAAGTAGTTCACAACCATACTAACACTGGTGGAGGGACAATTGGTCAAATTAAATGTGAGGAAAGGCTGATGTGGCATACAAGGATATTAAATAGAATGAAGGAAAGAGTTTTAAGAAGTGGCAAAAAATGAAGACAAAGAGTGACGAGGTCTGAAAGAAGTAGCAAGGCACAGTGCTAGGAAATAGCAGCAAGCATGGCGTAGTCAAAAGGAGATTTTAAGTGAGTTGTAATTCCAGCCAAGATGCCAGTCCTCTGTGCCTTCCATTAAAATATGTACTGTGTATGTATATGAACATACACTGAATATAATGGCTAGATTTTGCCACTAACCACTTCCATAAAAGTAAAAGCATGATACACAAATAATTTGACATTTCAGGCAACATGGGTGTTTTGATCTTTATAGACAGACATACCTGCAAGTGACTAATGTTCTGGTTTGCATCCTTCATACCCTTTGTTAAGGATTCTCTTGACTTCTCAGCTAGAGTTAATCGTTTAGCTAAGGCACGGCACTGAAACAGAAAGGTACATAAAGAAAATCTGAAATCATGCCAGATCAGGAAGTCATTTTTGAATATGGTGGCCACAAACATTTTCAAGATACTATCAGAAGCAGTTTTCCAATTAAATAGATCAAGGATACTGATGAAATTATTAAGAATATTACTGTGTTTTCTTATGTTTAATAAATTATAGAGGACTCACCTCTGCATAGAAATGCACGGCTTTGCTGTCAGCTACTTGCAGCTGGGATGTCAGATCAGCTACTCGGGCCATATAGTGATTTTTAATAAGCTGTTCACGGCACTCCTCATCAGGAACCTACAATAAAACACATGTAGAGTTCACCAAAAGTAGAATAACTATGTTTCATTGAACCTTACAATCTGCAGCATTCACAAGGATACAACTGTTTGTACTATTTCAATTTCACAAAGCATGGATAAAACACAATGCTACTGGAGACAGAATCTCACTCTGCAAAATCAATTCACTTTAGAAAATGAATAGGAAGCCAGTTTTACTGTATTTTTAATACTTGGTAAAGGAGGAGTGAGTTTAAAAAAGTGACAGGGAAGGTTACAATCACCACAATCTTCTTTATTTCTTCTAGGTATTGAAACACTCCAACTCCCCAACAATTTTTAAACATTATCCCACAAAATAAAATTAATGGTGTTTTGCTAAATTTATAACAACAACTAATTTCTAGTCATTAAAAGTTATTGTAGAGTATTTTTAAAGTTGGCAAGTAACAATTCAAAATTATAAATCTCTATTACATTAATATGGCTTAGTACAGCAGTGATTTTCTTTTTAAATAAAAATATAAAAAACAAAAAAACCAAGTATACCACAAGATCAGGCCAACTTTATCATTATCTTCAAGGGCACTGATATAGTAGGGCCAAGCTAAGCTCCCTTAAGGTGCGAGTAAAAATCAAACAGCATACCATTATTTTAAAAGCCAGGCTTCAAATCTCACTTCAATATCGTTTTGGGGTTAAACAAAAGAGAGTCTCCCAAATGTCTTATATTTATGCATAATTAAGAGTTTCTCATAATTTGCTGTGTCTGCTGCCATATAATCGGTCTGAATTTAAAAAAAAAAAAAAACTGCAGTATTTCTATAACCATGCAACTTTCAGCAAGGAAACAAAAAACTAATGACAACTTATGAAAAAATATTGCAAGGACATTTTGTAATTTGATCTTGGCAATTATTAAAACTTTAAAATTAAAAACCTAGTTACCTACTAAGTACTTCATACATCAAGAAATGAATCCACTTCATAAAATGACATATTACAGGTTTGCCACAGCCTTAACTAAATCTGTCTATTCCATTTACAACCGTTGTTGAGATCATTTCAGGTTCATTGGAAAATTGAGACTATGTTAACAAAGAATTGGGTTGTATGAAACAGTTTCTTTTACTGAAGAACCCTTACTTTTTAAATCTTTATGACTTGCTTTCTTTCTAAATTAGAGATGAAAGATTATCTGGGCTAAACTGGAAGTGCATCTTGCAGTTTAAATCAGTTTGTAACTCATGCACAAACATGATTATATATCACATATATGAAAAGTATTATAGATCTGTAATTGAAAACTCTCTTTTACCTTACCTCATCACTGTTAGTTGTTGACAAAAGAATTCCAATCTAAAACATTAAAAGAAAATACAATATATTAGCTTTAGATGTAGTTTTTATAATTAACTGCTGTTTTACTGTAGGTAAAGGAGTATAAGTCTCATCTCTCAAATTTACTATTTTTGTTTCCAAATTTTCTATAAAGGAAGAAAAATAAATATCAGGAACTGAAATAATA
This sequence comes from Polypterus senegalus, assembly GCF_016835505.1. Lineage (NCBI taxonomy): Eukaryota > Metazoa > Chordata > Cladistia > Polypteriformes > Polypteridae > Polypterus > Polypterus senegalus. The sequence goes on along the minus strand of NC_053169.1, from coordinate 42,431,270 downwards.
CTTTCAAAAAATTATATAAAATTGTTCTAAGACTAACAACTCCCCAAAACCCAATTCAACCATTAAGGGAAACACATTCAGTGGGAATTATGTATACATTTTCTGAAATTCCTTCAAACACAATTTGGCAGGGAGCCAGAGTTTATCTCAGGAACAACAGGCAGAAGGTAGGATAACACCCTAGAAAGAGACCCAAGTCACTGCCAGTCACACTCATACATGCACCCATGCTTATGCACACATGACCCATTCCGTATCAAACTGAGATACCTATGTAGACACTGAGAGGAAGCACACAATTCATAACGACAAACTCAAGTCTGGGATTTGAACTCAAAAGCTGTGACACCGATTTGTAACCACTGTGGACCTCCAGCTAGGTAGCCTGTGATGAGTGTATATCAATGCATTGTTATTGTGCCTCAAAAATGTAAAAGTAAAATAGCATGTCATTTTAGTACTTTAGCAATGTTTAATATTCTCAATCAAGGCCTAAGAACCACAAAACACAGTTGAAAGTGCCTGCTTTGTATTTTTACTCTACATATAGATTTTCATCCACTGTTTATTATCATTTAAATCAAATGCATAAGAAACCCATCTATATAATTACTGTAAAGGAAATGTCCTCATTGCTTATGGTGTCATAGACAAGGCCATTTCTCTAGTATTTTTGTTTCAGTATTACTTTTATTTGTCAATTTCTATATTTCTAAGTTTAGGGCCTGATTTGGCAAACATGAGTTCATAGTGCATAGAATAAGTACAAAAAAGTACACATCTATGTGTTATAAATGAGATTATAAAAGGGACGATATGTGAACCATGTTTAAAAATATGAGCATCTGAATTGTTTTTGATGAGTAATTAACATGGACACACACTGGTTAAATGTTGTTAATTCATGCTTTGCTTAAATTGGACACACTGTAAATTGTAAAGATAGAAAATTGTACCCACTATTGTTTTTAATTTAAAGGGTTAAAGGTATCATCAGGGACAAAGCAAAAACAAACCAAGCAACCAGGTCAGAGTACCAGCCTAATGAAGATATATTTTATTATATATAACCAACTTAGCATGATATATACATTTTTTCACAGGTAGACACTTATTGCCTAGATAGCTAGCATTAAAAATAATTTTCTTTGTGGTGTAAGACTTTTGCACAGTAACATAAACAGGCGAGTTTCAAGTTACAATAATTCTGTAGACACAAACAAGCACATAAAGCTTCCAAAAAAAAAAAAAATTAGATGGATTTCCATTAATTTTCATCCAGTGACTTCTGGGACTTGCAAATGAAGCAAGATAGTATGATGCAGAAGAAAATGTAGCAGCCATTATTAACAGTAACAAATAGTGCTGCATGCTGCAGAACTTGTCACTATTTTTAATCATTGTACTTCACTGCTATTTTATTAATAAGTTTTAAACATTCTTTTATAACATAAGTAATAATGCCTAATATATTTTTGACAATATTTCAATTTGCAGATGTTTTCAGGCCAGGTTCTGACTTGCATACAAAACTGTGTTACAAACACCAGCAAGGATGAAGTCATTTGTAATCTGATGGCTGTCTAAATGTATGTGTCTATGCATATACACTGTATACATATTTTTCAGAAATCAGCATATTTAAAGTTCCTTGCATATATAATGTATTTTACTTGACTTTTTGAGAAAAAGCATGCCATTTCTGTTCCTCTTGTTCTTTTAAGAAGGAAAACAATATGTCCATATTTGATGGAAAAATCGCCCTTCTTATTTTTAAAATAGTTAAATATACCAGTAAAGATTTTTTCCTCTGTATTAAATGACTGGACATCTGTCTTATATAATGTTAGAATGCCAGAATACAAAATTGTACAAAATGCCCAAGCCTAATGTTTACACTTTCTACCCCTCTGCTACAATTCCATTTTAAGACTTGCTCCCCAGCACTGGATACATTTGAAGGTAATCTAGTACTGGTTGGTGGTTGTATTTTCTAGTGTGGGTTCTATTATACATAAGCTGTCACAAGTTTACAAAAAAATTCAGTGATTCAAAAATTACTGAACAAGAATTTGGTCCTAGTACAGGTCGTATTTTGATTTATTACTACAGTCAATTGTACAGTTTAAAGAAAACCTTGTGTTTTTTAATTGTCATTGAAATAGTCAGCTTTTGGGTTTTGCAATGAGCATGGCATCACAATCCACAGAAAATATGGAAGATATTTATGGGAAAATTAACTGAGAAGTAGAAGCAGTTTAATTACAGTATATGCACATTAGTTGTTTAACAGTTTTTTTATTCAATGTAAAATACATATGGACAAATTCAAATTGCCATCAATGCCTATAAACTAACCCAAAAATATTGTATATGATCATAATCATGGAAAAATACCACACTTTCTAAATCTATGCTAAACAATGATTAATTTTTAAACTGTTAATTATAAACAAATCTCAAAGATCAGATATTCTAAAATCTACAAAGGATAAAATGCCACTTGAAAGAAGTGAAAAGACGCCAGCCTAAAACTACACGTCTCTTTTCACCATGTTTAGCATTGTTTTCTCAGGCGCCAGTGGACATCCATTATTTATTATGCTAACTGAGGCCTTGGGCACTTCAAATATACTCTGATCGAATGTATTACTCTATATGCTGTACCCTTACCAAATAATATTTTAAAGAGTCTGTCTTTTATTGCAATAGCCCCTTGCCTACTTTTGTTTAAAAACATGCTGAACACCAAAGTTCATATAGCACTCAAAATCACAGTTTATATGGTAGGTACAGCAAACCAACTAAGTTGGACAAATATAACTACTTCTCAGTAAGCTCATGTGTACTATTTCACTACTCCTCACTCTTCTCTCAACCCAAATCAAAAATACAGAAGTAAAAAATGAAATTATTCCCTTTTACAACATACAGGTACTGGCACAAGGATAAGGAACACAAAGAAGTAGGGCTTACCAAGCTTTCACTCCGCACAGGCTGTCCAGTGTTTCTCTCTACCTCTTCCTCTTCAGGAGTTTTTGGCTGAATACTGAGATTCTCTTGGAGAATTGGAGATGGCTGCCTGCTGATGACCCCAATTAACTGAGATTCCAAATCTGACACTCTCTGGTTCTCTTTTTCTAATTTAATCTTGGCAAGTTGTGCCTCAAGCATCCAGTGCTCCTTCTCTTGATCCAATTTTGCAATCTTTTCTTGACTTTGCTGTACCTAAGACAGTAAAATAAAGGTACTTTAAAATCTTGGATATTACACATTCTTGTTGCTGATGACTGCATTTTGAACTCCTAGGTTCAAAACTTGGGGAATTTAATTGTACCTAAAATAGGAAATGCAAAGCCATGAGTCCCTAAAGTTTACTAATTCTGGTCAAAACCTCTGAAGTTAAAAAAAAACTAAAAATGCAGCAGGATTCTTAGTCTTGTAAAGCTGAAATAAATTAAACTCATACAATTGCAATAGCCTGAGCAAGTTCTGCTTATCATGAAGTGTGTCACCTCCTACTTACAGTGGGATGCAAAAGTTTGGGCAACCTAACCTATCCTGTATAAATCGTTGGTTGTTACGATAAAAAATGTCAGTTAAATATATCATATAGGAGACACACACAGTGATATTTGAGAAGTGAAATGAAGTTTATTGGATTTACAGAAAGTGTGCAATAATTGTTCAAACAAAATCAGGCAGGTGCATAAATTTGGGCACCGTTGTCATTTTATTGATTCCCAAAACTTTTAGAACTAATTATTGGAACTCAAATTGGCTTGGTAAGCTCAGTGACGCCTGACCTACATACATAGGTGAATCCTATAATGAGAAAGAGTATTTAAGGGGGTCAATTGTAAGTTTCCCTCCTCCTTTAATTTTCTCTGAAGAGTAGCAACATGGAGGTCACAAAACGACTCTCAAATGATCTGAAGACAAAGATTGTTCACCATCATGGTTTAGGGGAAGGATACAGAAAGCTGTCCCAGAGATTTAAGCTGTCTGTTTCCACAGTTAGGAACATATTGAGGAAATGGAAGACCACAGGCTCAGTTCAAGTTAAGGCTCGAAGTGGCAGACCAAGAAAGATTTGGATAGACAGAAGCGGCGAATGGTGAGAACAGTCAGAGTCAACCCACAGACCAGCACAAAAGACCTACAACATCATCTTGCAGCAGATGGAGTCACTGTGCATCGTTCAACCATTCGGCGCTCTTTACACAAGGAGATGCTGTATGTGAGAGTGATGCAGAGGAAGCCTTTTCTCCGCCACAGCACAAACAGAGCCACTTGAGGTATGCTCAAGCACATTTGGACAAGCCAGCTTCATTTTGGAATAAGGTGCTGTGGACTGATGAAACTAAAATTGAGTTATTTGGGCATAACAAGGGGTTATGCATGGAGGAAAAAGAACACAGCATTCCAAGAAAAACACCTGCTACCTACAGTAAAATATGGTGGTGGTTCCATCATGCTGTGGGGCTGTGTGGCCAGTGCAGGGACTGGGAATCTTGTCAAAGTTGAGGGACACATGGATTCCACTCAGTATCAGCAGATTCTGGAGACCAATGTCCAGGAATCAGTGACAAAGCTGAAGCTGCGCGGGGCTGGATCTTTCAACAAGACAACGACCGAAACACTGCTCAAAATCCACTAAGGCATTCATGCAGAGGAACAAGTACAACGTTCTGGAATGGCCATCTCAGTCCCCAGACCTGAATATAATTGAAAATCTGTGGTGTGAGTTAAAGAGAGCTGTCCATGCTCGGAAGCCATCAAACCTGAATGAACTAGAGATGTTTTGTAAAGAGGAATGGTCCAAAATACCTTCAACCACAATCCAGACTCTCATTGGAACCTACAGGAAGCGTTTAGAGGCTGTAATTTCTGCAAAAGGCGGATCTACTAAATATTGATTTCATTTCTTTTTTGTGGTGCCCAAATTTATGCACCTGCCTGATTTTCTTTGAACAATTATTGCACACTTTCTGTAAATCCAATAAACTTCATTTCACTTCTCAAATATCACTGTGTGTGTCTCCTATATGATATATTTAACTGACATTTTTTATCGTAACAACCAACAATTTATACAAGAAAATAATGACTATTAACTAGGTTGCCCAAACTTTTGCATCCCACTGTATCTACTTTTCATAAGTGTTTTTTAAAGGTTAAAATAATGTATTAGTTCATTTACCATAATAAATACATCTTAATATCAAATAGGCCTGATGAATCATCTATCACTAGTAAACAGAAAACATGAAAGGTATTGTCATTTGAAAAAAAATATTTTTGACAATGCTTATTTAACTTTTTCAGGAATAGAATTTGTTGTTTAAAGCAAGATTTTCTTAGTGAGATCTGCTTCATTAAGACTTTCTATTTTAACTGTGACATTCATGATACAGTGATATCTTAGTTTATTAAAATTTAAAAAGAGAACAGAAATATTCATGTATAACATTAAAATTCATAAAAGGTGATTTAGCTAAAGGTGTTAAGAGAAGGTTACTCCAACCATGCATATTATTTTCCTCTGTAACACCAAATAAACTGTTGTCTTAACACTAGAATTACCAGAGCCTACGAGAAAACTCGTAAATCCGGCCCACCTTAAATCCGTTCGCACCTCTCCATCAGCGTCTTTGTCCTGTAAATGTGCCGATTAAGACAAGCAGCTGGCTATTCCATCCCCCACCGTCGCAGAACGTTCACTAAGTTCTTCCAGTTCGTGCCTTGTTTGATAATCTGGGAGTGAGTGAACTGCTGGAGTTTTAGAGTGGAAATAATAGATCGTTATTTGGAAAACGTGCATTTCATGTGTGTTCCGTTTCTACAGTAATCTGTGTAAAATCTGTTACAAAATGTAGGCATAAACTATAGAATGTGTGAAGACTGAAGTCCACTGCCTACTATATTTGCCATTTTCAGTAGTGAGTTGCTCTTGTTAAAATTATACAGTACAGTACATTTGGTTTGTGTCTGTAACATACCGTGTACATTTATAGTACTGTACTTGTAAAAGTTGCCTTTTTTTCACTTTTATTCTCTCACTCACGATCACGATCCATACTGCTGCTCTAGGGATCTGACGCTGTTAGTTTTTATTTGAAACAGGGAATAAGTGTAGATGCGAGTAGTGTTTTGAGGCAATGGAACTGGACATTCTCTGATCTGGAGGGATAAAAGCTGACACACAAACGCTGGTGAATCTGCCTTCTTCATATCTCACCGTCACTTTATTTTTTTTTTATTCAGTTTTACTGAGTGTTCCTCATCATACATCATTCAATTCAGTAGGATCAACGCACATGTACTGTGCAAGGCTGGCACGGGGGCCACTGTGAAAAGAAGAGTGTTTATGGCTCATATTGCACAGGAACGTCGTTGTTGCATCTTACTAGAAAAGACGATGGAAAAAGAAAAGGGGGATGCAACATCGACAAACTTCTGTTCCAAGAGAGCCGCTTCCCCAGGAAAGAAAACTGAGTCAGTGTCGAGTGCCCTTTCAATGTAATAGAAACCACAGCATAGAGAAAAGTGTGCTCAATGCAACAGGTACACACGTTGTAAGTGTAGGAGGGACGGTTCTTGCAGCACGGAGAAAAAAAAAGAAAGACAAATATATGGGACATTGGGTATAAATTTATGGTACTTGTAAAAGTTAGCTTTTTTCATTTTTATTCTCTCAATGACAATTACACTCTAACCCCCCCGCCTCTCCTGATCTGACTCTAAGTAACAGCGCAAGCGTAAATTCACACCAGATCTGACGCTGTTCGTTTTCAAAAACTGAATTAGTGCGATGATGTTTTCTGATTGGTATTATTCATGTCATAAAATTATTTCTTCAAAATATCATATATACCTACGTCTTTTTTTTTTTCTTTTTGACATCATAAACCATAAGGTGCATACTAATTCTGCGTGAGCAGGAACACTCAATAAAACTGAATAAAAAAAATAAAGTGACTGTGAGATACAAAGAAGGCAGATTCACCAGCGTTTGTGTGTCAGCTTTTATCCCTCCAGATCAGAGAATGTCCAGCTCTATTGCCTCAAAACACCACTCACATCTACAGTTATTCCCAGTTTCAAATAAAAGCAAACAGCGTCAGATCCCTAGGGCAGCAGAATGGATCGTGTTTGTGAGTTAGAGAATAAAAGTGAAAAAAAGGTAACTTTTACAAATACGGTACTATAAATGTACATAGTCTATTACAGACGCAAACCAAATGTATGTGTGTACTGTATAATACTAACAATAAGAGCAGCTCACTACTGAAAGCAGCAAATATAGGAGGCAGTGGGGATTGAACCGGTGGCCCCTTGATTACAAGTCAGCAAATCTTACCGCTACACCATGGAAGCTGTTGTATTGTCCTTGAACCTTTTGTGAAAGTGTTTATTTGATCTTTGGACTTCAGGCTTCACACATTCTATAGGTTATGCCTACATTTTGTAACATTTATTACTAAAATATGAAAAAGTTTGTTTTAACAATGTGTTTACACAGATTACTGTAGAAACGGAACACACATGAAATGCAGGTGTTCCAAATAACGATCTATTATTTCCACTCTAAAACTCCAGCAGTTCACTCACTCCCAGATAATCAAAGAAGGCATGAGCTGGAAGAACTTAGTGAATGTTCTGCAATGGTGGGGGATGGAATAGCCGGCTACTTGCCGCTTGTCTTAATCGGCACATTTATAGGACAAAGACGCTGACGGAGAGGTGCGAACGGATTTAAGGTGGGCCGGATTTACGAGTTTTCTCGTAGGCTCTGGTAATTCTAGTGTTAAGACAACAGTTTATTTGGTGTTACAGAGGAAAATAATATGCATGGTTGGAGTAACCTTCTCTTAACACCTTTAGCTAAATCACCTTTTATGAATTTTAATGTTATACATGAATATTCCTGTTCTCTTTTTAAATTTTAATAAACTCAGATATCACTGTATCATGAATGTCACAGTTAAAATAGAAAGTCTTAATGAAGCAGATCTCACTAAGAAAATCTTGCTTTAAACAACAAATTCTATTCCTGAAAAAGTTAAATAAGCATTGTCAAAAATATTTTTTTTCAAATGACAATACCTTTCATGTTTTCTGTTTACTAGTGATAGATGATTCATCAGGCCGATTTGATATTAAGATGTATTTATTATGGTAAATGAACTAATACATTATTTTAACCTTTAAAAAACAGATAATCCAGAAGGCATGAGCTGGAAGAACTTAGTGAATGTTCTGCGATGGTGGGGGATGGAATAGCCGGCTACTTGCCGCTTGTCTTAATCGGCACATTTATAGGACAAAGACGCTGACGGAGAGGTGCGAACGGATTTGAGGTGGGCAGGATTTATAAGTTTTCTTGTAGGCTCTGGTAATTCTAGTGTTAACAGTGTACATTCAATGTACTTAAGTCCAATTTACTCAAACTATTTCTAAGTTATCTATATAGTGTGAGTAACTGGCAATAGTTAATTCTGTTAGATTTCAATTAGGAATAATGTGCATTTTTTACAGATTTAAAACTACTGGGTGAGGGATTGTGTTCAGTTGTTTCTATCAAACACGCAAAAAATGGAAGATATTGTGATTTATGAGTTCAAGCTCTTTTTGCCATTGTTTTTTCTAAGAAGGTCCAAAGAATTCAAAGTATAATGTAGAAATTACAATACAGGGCTCCAGCACAAAAGTTAGGTGCACCCAAATTTTCAACCACATCACATTTAACACCACAGTTTTACAAATTTACTTTATTTTATTTATTTATTTATTTATTTATTTATTTATTTATTTTTTTAAATCGCTGTCCATATAGGCAATATTGACTTGTAAATGGTGCTTAAAGTGCTTTACTGAGCTGAAATTTAAACTTAAAAAATCTCAAGATAAATTAACTAAAAAGAAAATCTAAATTAAGTGTTTTAAGGGCTTCAAACTGAACATCTCATGGCTCAATGTCTTATGGACTATCCTCCATTACAGTCACATGCCCCTCGGATGGCCAACTCCTGTAGTTTGGCCTTCTTGATCTTTGGCCTTGACTAAACCAGCTGGCCACACTCTCTCTAGAATCAAAATCTTCCAGACTTGGGCATGAGCATGCTCGACCTCAATGTGTCCAATAAGTATATTCACCGGTCTTCCTCTCCGCAAGATACGACCATACACAATGATGCATTCCTTTGTGGCGATATCTGTGTCTCCGTCGATCAGGAATGCCATGTACACACTGTTCGCAATTTGCACAGACGTCTTTTTTTTCAATGTATCTGCGATGACTCCTATAAATTGGGCGCACGCAACATCATTGCTGTACGTCGGGTTTACGTTCAAGCCATTTTTTTTCATAAGAATTATTTCGGACTTGAATTTAGTGAAGGGAAGTTCTTCTTTTGCAATATTGTAGGCAACGTTAAACTTAATTATCATCTCAGCCTCGTCTGATGATCTGTTTGCTGCTGCCTGCCACTGAAAGGCAGCAGGGAGAGAGGACACTTGAGCAGTGCATTTATCGTGGCATGTAATGTGTTTTATAGATGCATTGTGCTTTTTCAGCATTTCAATTCTAAATGTATTAGAACCAGTCACAAATGCACTACTGCCGGCCATTGTCTTCCCACACTCTTTACAGTAAATACAGTCATTGTATTATCGGCTTTACTGTATCTTAGCCAGGGAAACTGGTCAAGCCACTCTTTTGAAATGTATACACTTTACCCCTTTTAATTTCAGTGGGCTCGGACTCGATCGTATGTGGCTCATTATCTAATGCCGTCTCCGGACCAGGGCTTGCTATAACTTGGGAGGTTGATGGCTCCGTGTCAGAGCATTGGTTATGATTTTCGGACGGATCAGGCCCTAACTTAACATTCTTAACGAAAAAGCTGTCAATCGTTCTTTTCATCTTCTCTCATAATCCGCGGCTACATCCACTGTTTACCTGATGGACTACTCATCTCTCTCTGTCTGACTGCATCACATGCATTTTCAAATGTACACACACGTACAGGAATATCTGGACCACGAACAATCAGGGGTTCCGCCCTTCACTATCTCTGATTGGTTTAGACCACGATATGGGCCTAATGTGTGTCTGTTGTTGAACAAAAGGGAGACTTTAAGAGTCACGGAGTTTCGTTTTTTTCCCCCTCGAACGGCTGGTCGCACCAGTGCAACCTTTGATTTTTTTTTAGTCGCACCATTGAGAAATTAGGTCGCATGTGCGAATATCATACCGATACCTAGTAATATGTCACTATATCCAGGTCCTTATAGCCACCCTGCTTTGCACAAGAAAAATATGAGTATTATTTCAATAAACTGTTTTTAAAAATTTCATTAACAAAAGGATGCTGTTTACAGCTTGGCCAAAAACTGAACTGTTACCTCGCAGCTGGTCCTTTTTTATATATACTTTTCTGATTATAGACTTGATGAAATGGTGGCACCTGAGAGCACAGATGGGACTAAATCAGCATGGCAGAGAAGGACAACTACAATCAACAGCATTTCTGGAGTTCTCATGTTCTGGATCACAAGCTTATCGCAGTCACAAGACTGCTTACTTCGTCTTTCGGCTATACTCAGTCTGTTGATTCTCATTGGTTACTGGCTTAAAGAAAAAGTACACCATCCTTGAATCTGATTTTGTCTAAGGCATACAGATTGGCTCTAGAATAACCTGAAAACTCAAAGGTACTATGTTTATGTTAATTCAATTTTATTTGAAATGTCTTATGTTATTTTTAGAACCCTTTTATGTCAACTGTCTGTATTTGTGCATCCTATCATTAATAACACTTAAATAAATGGTTATTTGTTCAACTGTGTATAGCTGGATGATTCTGAGGTAAGAGTGGGGTGTAGACCTAGACTATGCCCTGAAAATTTTGCTAAAAGCTAAAGTGAAGGGTTCACCTTGTTAAAATATGAAAAATCCTTTATATATGAAGGCAAAAAAACAGTTTCCATTATTAAATATATCACAACAAAGTACCTGTAGGGCAAGTCCCTCTCTGCTCTCTGCAGAACTTAGAAGAACTCTTTGGTTTGCCAATGCTTCTTCATAAGGCACTGATTCTGGCCGTGGCTTAAATGAGATAAAATAAGGATTAAGAATTTAAAAAAAAAAAAAAAAAGTTTAATTATACTTCAGTTAAGAAAGATTATAGGATTGGTATCTTACCAAAACCAAGTATGCACAAGGACAAGCATGGACACACAACTCTGGATAATAATCAAAAAGTAACAGCTCAATGATCTTCCTAATTTAAAATTAACTCGTGTCCCATTGCAAAACATGAGTGTATTATGCATCATCTCAACTGTACTGGCCATCTAACAAATAAAACAATAATGGACAATGTTTAACCTTACCTATACTTGCATTTATGAAATTCACACAAGAGAGGAACAAATGATTAAGAGCATGCTAACCACAAAGAAGATAGCCCTGTGTAAAAATGAATCTGCCAGTAATAAAGAAAGCTAACTACTGTGCTACATTCTATACAACATGTTAATAGTAAACCTTAAATAGTAATATACACAAATGTTTAATAGAATATTGTATAAATAGGTTGTCATAATAAATAAAGGTATTTAAAAATATCTGCTTCCAAACACCAATTTAAATATTGAAAACCAGCCTAAAACATCATTATCCAAAAAAAAAGCTATTATTTACTTATTATATATTATAAAATATGTTACACTCATTATTTTAATAATGAATTGCCTTAAACTGTCAGAGTAAACTATGCCCTATTAGTCCCATGATATAATCCGTTGCCTTTCTCCTCACAGCTTCTAGAGCATCTGATTATTTTTTGTGGTGTAGTGACAGGAACTGCTCACAGGATTCCAGGTGGGGTTCACTAGCACACGACACAGTCTAAACATAGTGTCTCTTGATATGTATAACCTAATATTTAAATTTCTTCTACCCAGATAAGAATATTGTATCATTGTAAACCCTTAAATCTTTTTCAAAGGTTGCTTTCTGCAGGACCCTGTTCTGTATCTGATATTTATAATTAGCATTTATTTTGCCTGTGAGTAAGTAGCACTTTGCAATTATCTGCATTAAAATAAATTTTTGTTTGTTTACCCAGTTTTGAAGAGTGTCCAGGCTTTGGCTTAATTCTCCTTTTTTAACAATGTAGAAATAATGCAGAAAAGCACTACCTGGGGTTGTGAGATAAGGAAATGTAAAAGCACCGACCTTTCTTAATAACTGGACATAGCTAGCTGCGCTCTTCTTATACTGAAGCATACACTCTGCATGAAGAGGGTTCATGGTCCCAGCTCCTCCTCTTGGTCTATATCCCGTTGATGCTGTGAAGAAATCTAGATTGTTGCTGAAAAATGTAGCTATCTGAAAGAAGTAGTTAAAGGAAGGCATTGCGTTTTAGGATAAAATTAAGCAAGGCATTTCTTAACATGGTTCATTCAATTTATTTTATTTTACAAGTAAAACCATAAATATACAACACAACATTAGTATTTTGTTGCCCTAACAATTCACTTTTTATAGTGAATGAAATACTCCTAACAATTCTGCCGAATAAAAAAAATAAAAGTGTGGATTTGAGTTCTTTCTCCAGCACATTACTAGACCAGTGACTGTGTCGCTCTTTTCTGGTGATTGATAGGAAAAGGGCAGCATCATTTCATATTAAGATTTTTTTTACAAAGCTCCCATATGAAAGATTAGTTTTCACTATTAAATGATAATGTTCATTTTAATTCTCAGAAAAGCAGGTGAAAGACAGCAAGATGGGGCATACTGTCATCTGAATAATTTATTTCAGACCATCAGAGAGCTATGATGGCCAGATGTGTTACAAAATTAGGCTATCTATTTAGTCAGAAATTACATTACATTTTGTCTTACAAATAATGCCATATTTCCAATGTACTTGATTTCTGGCTTGAGGGTTGAAAACAGTCCATTGAGTGTTTTTCTGCACATGTGGACTGAGCAGTCATCATGCAACTGACAAATATGCAGATGCCATGGATTTTATTAAATAAAATGTGTCCAATTAACTCCAGTAAATAGTGTATTAAAGACAGTGTTACAGTATGTGACTTGCATTAAATATAACACATTCTGCTTCATCAGCAAGCATACATAAACATTCTTTGCTTTGTGAAATATATGCTTTATAAAAGTACATAACCACAGCCTATATAAATGGGAATTGATTTAATTTACTCTGTGTTGGGGTCAAGAGAGAGAGAAAACTAATACATGAACACAAAAAGTCTTTTCAGCTTGGCTTTCTAGGTGGTGCGTCTTTGCAACAGGCAAAATCTCTAATGAGAATATCAAATTAGTAAAAACATTAGCACTGACAAGCATTTGTTCCAATATTAATTTATTATCAAGTTTCACTGAATTCATAAAACAAAGATAGAAATAAGGACTGAGAGAAAGTACCTGAATGGCAGGAAAACAAAGTGTTAAGATGAAAAGCTGCTATTACGAAATATCAGCAGAAGTTCAGAATTTTCATACAACCTCTTGGGAACAGTCCCAATAACTATTATTTAGCCAATCATGTAGTATTATAGTGTTACAAATAAAAACTATTGTGTAAACCACATCGCTCAAAGAGGGCTTGGTGTGGTATGCTGTAGCATCCCTTCTGTAGACATAATTAATTCTTACACCCAACACCTTTTGTGCCAGAATCCTGTTACTATCAGAATTCAGAGGAACATCTACACATCTAAGAGATAAGTACAGGGCCACAATGTGCTTTCTCCTGTACAGTTTGGCTGTTTTGACTAGGTCTGTCATTTTTGTGTCATTTCCATATAGCTGCTACATCTTACTTATTAACTGCCTGAACACACATTAATCATTGGCTGGAGGATTTTATTTTTAAGATTTTCTACTTACTTTAAGATAAAAGGCGATTTTTTAAAATATTTTAAAAAGGATGACTTTCTACATAAAAAAATATTAAAATTTTGATTATTTTGTTGACAACTCTTAGACACAGACATTCTCAGACTGTGCAGTGTTTTTTAAATTAGCCAAAAGAGCACGTATATCACTATTATACTGAAGTTTGAAAAGCAAATAAAATTAGTGCTCTTTTGATACAGCTCAATTACACTGATAATGCATGTACAAACAGCATTTGCAGTGTTCCCAAGAACTCTTCAACTTAAACCATAAAGCTACTGCTGTTTTTTACACAAGTGTTCATCATAACCATACAAAACCATGTCCTGAAAAGATGTTTTTCTCTTGTAGGCATTTATTTTTTAAATCATTAGTGATTCATAGGAAATATCTAGGGAAAAGACCTAAAAATTCACTATATATTAAAGAAAAAACACTATGGTGTTTGTGCAGAGAAATCTGATGGGTCAGTTTGGCTTGGTTGATGTGCCTAAAGAAGAAATGCAACTGTGAAACACACAGAGAGTCATCTTCAAAACCATAAATTATAAAACCTTTAGGTGAAGTGCGAAACGCACCTCAAAAATAATGACAGTCTGAGAAACTGGCTTTATGGGAACATGTTTGAGATAGGTGACGCCATTCAAGAGAGGTTTAGACACATGCAGATACTGAGGGCTGGTGCTCAAAATACATGTAGAGCAAGAGAGAGCAAATATTTTTAAGCTATTTTATTACCACAGCTATTATCATTACAAAAAGATTGCCAAATTTGTGTTTCCTCTTAACGTAAGCTTAAGACTAATCAAATCAGCAAAAAGAAGCCTCTTTGAGGAATCATTAGCAGCACTTTTTAAAAATGCTGTTAGTTAAATAAACATTGAATTCCTCCACTACTATGCATGCAAACAATATGTTTGTGATTTGTACCAAGAATGTAAACAGGCCTTCATACATGCTAAGAAAATAAGTGTATTATTGGAAGAACTTATTTTTTGAGATAAGATTGTGAACCTGATGGCAATTTAATGAAGAAAATATCTGGGAATGAAGCATAAAAACACTAGCATATTCGCATCAACAAAGTCAAAATATTTTACAAAACACATACATTAATCATTATGCCCTTGGAAAAACTGCATTCACGTACAACATTATGTTAATCCATCTATTATCATATGTCTTGTTTTGTTTGCATCACAGTGAACTAATATTTTTATTTTGTCAAAATCAGTTCTCAGTGTAGTCTGCTGAGCTACTGAATATGCACAAATAAGAGTTAAAGGCCATTAACTGTGAAGTTTACTTCAATAGAAACACTTTTGTACATGCAAATACAATAAACTCCTTATCTTATCCCACACCACAGCTTTGTTCTTATTCAAATATATATTCATTCACTTTAGAAAGTATTAAGGCTAGTCTACTAATACTGGTAAGGGCCACCTTTTGTACTCAAAACAGTCTTGGCTCTTCATGGCATGGATTCCACAAAATATTGGAAATAGTGATTCTGCTCCATGTTGACATGATTACATCTTTTAATTTCTTCACATTTGTCAGTTGCACATTCATGCTACAAATTTCTCAATCTGCCACATCACAAAGGTATTACACCAGATTCGGATCTTGTGACTAGGAATGCCACTAAAGAACAGTGAACTCATTGCCATGTCCATGAAATCAGTTTGAAATGACTTTTGCTTTGTGACATGCTGCATTATCATGCTGCAAGTAGCCTTGATAGGTAAGTAAGCCTTGATAAGTAAGATAGGTAAATTGTGGCCATGAAGGGGTGCACATGATCAGCAACAATATTGACATAAGCAATGGCATCCAAGTGATGATTGACTGGAATTTATGGACCCAAACAAAACATTTAATACACCATTACACCACTATCACTACCAGCCTGGGCTATTGACATAAGTCAGGGTGAGTGCATGGATTCATGTTGTTAATGCCACATTCTGACTCTACCACTTGTGTCCCTCAGCAGAAATTGAGTTTCATCAGATCAGGCTAAATTTTTCCAGTTTTCAACTGTCCAGATTTGGTGAGCCTATGCTCAATGCAGCCTCAGCTTTCTATTCTAGGCTGACAGGAGTGGAATCTGACATGGTCTTCTCCTGTGGTATCCCATCCTCCTCAAGGTTTAACATGTTGGGGCATTCCGAGATGCTTTTCAACTCACCACATTTGTACAGAATGCTTATCTGAGATACCAATGACTTTGTCAGCTCAAACCAGTTTGGCCTCTCTCATCAACAAGGCGTTTTCATCCGCAGAACTGCTGCTCACTCGATGTTTTTGTGTTTAGCACCACTTGGTTGGCAGTTACAGAAATACTGAAACCAGCCCCACTGGCACCAACTATCATGCTCCACTTTCGAAATCACTGAGATCACATTTTTCTACATTCTGGTGTTTGACGTGAACATTACCTGAAGCTCCTGACCTATACCTGCATGATTTTATTCATTGTGCTGCTGCTACATCATTGGCTGATATAATAATTAGTGGATAAGTTGGTGTCTAAGAAAGATGCAGGTTGCAATCACCTTGCCCACACATTATTTTGTAAACACAGCTTTAAAAACAAAGCAAATAGTTCCAAAATTGTTCTTTATTAAAATGAACAAATGTTGTCAGGTACTGAACTTTCAGTTGAAAATGTTTTCTGTTTTTAAAAAATAAAAAAGATGACAGAAGGCTAAACGTCACGGATTTCTAAAATCTAATTCCAAATTCAACAATATTGAACTGAGCACCGTGAAATATAATGTAGAACTGAATATTATTTGTTCAACTCATCCTTGATTTAAAAAAAAAAAGCGCTACTCTAAAAGTAGCATGAGTAGCTTATTACCTTTCCAGTTACATTGGTCAAGGACACTAAGGAGGACAGGATGCACTCATTGGTAGTCTTCAACTTCTGTGTGAGTGTTGGCAGCTCTTGCTCTAGTGCGGCCTTCTGTGTATAGTGCTTAGACAGGTCTGGAATAAATTAGATTTAAAGCAAATTAATTTTAAAATTAATGAAATCCTCAATGTCAGATGTATATGGAAAAATCTCTAAGAGGGAAAAAATAGTAAATGGGGGAGGCAAGTCAAAAAAATGAAATACGATTCTACACTATCTGAATGAGTAATAGTAATTCATCATTAATATTAATGGATACTGTGTAAAATGATAAAGAATAACTTCTTAAAACTAGAAGATCTATAGATGAAACGTATGGTTACTTACCTGGAAACTAACATGTGTTCTGTATAACTTTGGTCTTGCACTTAAAATAGGTTTTAATTATTGATAAATTGATGGGGAATGCTTTGGAATCTAAAAACAGAATCTCAAAATTGGTTTCATGTTTTGTCTTTTAAAATGCAGTGCCTTTCCATCCACTGGATTTATGATTATTATTAATAAATTATACAGGAATAAATGAACAAAATGAATTAAGCTGAATAAGCTTTATTTCTTCCGTCAGTTAGCTAGGAATTAGACAAAGTCTATTATATTAGAATAAGCACCATCAGAGTATTACCACCTATTACAGTGCCTAAAGCTTTGCTGTGATATGTCGGAGTTAAGGGTAAAGAAAAATGTGCAATGGCATTACTTAATTTTATGTACATTTTAGTGACTCTGACCTTGAAGAGCTGACTATATAAATTTGTATTTGACCATGTCTAGCATAATTTATTTTTTTACTTTTCTAAAAGTGGCTTTCCATTTACCATTTATGACTGTGAAACTAAGATCTTAATTACCAGAGTCCAAAGGTAAGATGTTTTGTAGGTTTTAATATGATTTAAAAGGATAGCTCTAAAGCTTTTTGCAGTACATTAACCAGTGCCGAAGCTGTTACTTTTTGGCATGTTGGTTTAAAATCCATGACACACTGGTTTCCATTGTAATCATAGTCAACTGTGTTTTTTTGAATTAAATAATGAAAAGAAACAAGTGGACAAAAAGATCATTAACAATTTATTCACAACTATTTTTCAATATGTTGATTAAAGTTTGTCAAGAATATCCTTGTTCAAGTTTTTAAGAAGCTGCTTTATTAAGTCATTTGCTGACAGACTGATAATTGATTTTGTACTCTACTCCAAATGAGATCATTTGGCTTTACCTAAGGCAACCTATCGGCTCCCTAGGAATGCACTGGTTTCAAGTGTTACCATAGCTGATCCAGAGGCCAAAAAGACTTCCAACAGGCCGTGGAAGAAAAGTCATGCCTAGCTAAAAGTGACACTAGAAGAGGGTTTAGAGCCATCTTTAACCAGAAATCCCATGACCTCAGAGGCCGGATTACTTTAAATGTGCTTGTGCTACACAGGCATATAAAGATGCTTTAAGAAGTGGTTGACATAAGTGATGTCATTATATTTTATTTAATTTACAACAGTCATGTTTCTGAAGCTATAAAGTATACACGGACATCATCTGCATTAAATATATACTGCACCATGCACACACGTGACACTGACATTTATAATGTTACATTTTTATACAATTGGGTTAACAAATGCAGCTCCACAGCAATATCATGCAAAGACAACCAAGCAAAAAAAAAAAAAATTAAAAATAAGCATACATATTATTTTATCTATATATCATCATACAAAAGGACTCTGCTTTTTTTTCTCTGCCTGAACAGACCACTAGTGCTTGGCCAGTCATCTACTGAAACAAAAGTGGAATGTGGAGGAGGACAAAGTTAAGAATCTTGGATATATGCAGTTTTATAAAAGGGAAAGATGGGAAGCCTGTTCTTGGGTGAAATCAGAGAGCCTCCATTTTAGGTACAACTGTACATAATGATAATCAGGCTTCAATGATACTGAAGTTTTAATTTTCTACATTGGTTTGATGTTTGTTTTTTTTTTTAAACTAGCATTGTTTGAGTGTCTAGAACAAATCTAGAAACAATGTAAAAGCTATAATCTTTGCTTTCTGTGACCCAGAGGAAGATTACTGGGATGCATTAATTAATGTATGGATGGATAGTAAATACACCTATATATATGACCTATTATAGACTGGCGGCTTGTACATAGATGTTAGCTGTCTGAAACACACTTTCAGTCAGTACCCATTTTGGCAGATCTACTATGTGATGAAGGTAAATCTACATTCACATTCTGATGCTAACAGAAAGTTCTAACCACCTGTTCTGTGAATATGTACATTCTTTTGACAAATGATTGAAAAGGGTAAGTCTTCACCCCCAGTATGCAGTTTTAACCCATATATATATTAAAATACTTCAAAATATTTCAAAAAAGCTTCTTTGAAAAATTCATAATCAAATGTGTAACATTACTAATCACAAGCTTATGATGCTGTGTCCTCCATGCAGAAACAGGAAAATTCATTAGAACATAGCAGAGGTGGGAAAGTGGGTAAGTTGCTGTACCTGATTGTTAGGGTTCATGAAAAGAAAGAACTAGAGAGACAACAGGGCTGCGTTTCTTTTTTGTTTGTTAGCACTCTGGACTCTACCTTGTGCATTACCGTTTAAACAATCACAGCCTTTCTGTACATTTTGAAATCTTTTCAATCATTTTTCACAGAAGAGTAGCCCCTTAGATTAAAGTTGATAAATTAATTAGAAAAGAACAAAGACAAAGTTCACTTTACAGAATATTTACAAAGAACAAAAACACGATGGCAGAAAAAAAAAAAAATAAATAAAAAAATATATATAAAATTATTAAGTGCATTTACACTTACAATTGTTGTCATGGCATATTTAGTAACTTTAACAACTTGTCTTAGTAAATATTTAATCTTTACCTTTGGTAACATCTTGGAGCCCATGAAGACACGCTGCCAGCTGAGTGAATACTGCATTATAGTTTGCAGGAGGAAGAGCTTGAGGTTTCGTACCTAAAAGCAAAAAATCACCTGTTTATTTGGATCTGGATGACACCCCTTAATCAAATGAACTTACATTTTAAAAGAAATTTACAGGAGAAAGAAAACCATTTTAGATTTTAGCAATATAAAATAGGACAGGGTGTCTTGCTGTGAACAGCAGGAGACCACACAGATATAAATATCTTCTCTTTAAAGCCTTGAAAAGTTATATTAAATTTATAAAAATGTTGATACTGTTTTCCTGAAAAGAAAAATAACGTAGTTTTAAACGGCATTTACATTTTATTTGTGACTTCTCTGTGTTCCCCCTCCTCCTCTGTGTGGATATGTAAAATATGGAGTCTTTCACGCATAGAAATAAAACTATAGGGAATGACACATGGCCTCAGAGAAGAATGGAAAGAAAGAAGAATGGAAAAAAAGGAGTCATCAGGCTGATAATTTCTGATCAGCTTCCAGATGATATAATTCATATGTGGCCAAATTCCATTTGGAAAACTACCTGATATTTTGAGCCTGGATATTACTAATTCTTTCAAATTTGTTAACCTAAACTTCCCAAACTACTTTGAAGAGCTTTCATCCCTCATATTTTCACTCAATCAGATCCAGTATTTTTCTCAAAGAGTTGTCTAGGTTTCATGACTGTAAGAAAAACTGAAAATCACGTATCCTGATTTTTGTTTTCTGTTTCATAAAATGAAGTTTATCATGGCACATTGCAAGTAAGGACTTGCACAATAATATGAGTTTAACCTAAAGCTTTAACTTTCTAAGATTGGCTCTTACACTTCTGGCCCCTAATTGTTTAGGCAGGAGCAGAGACAATTAATATATTTCACTTCAAAGAGCCATAAATTATTCCTATACTCTATTGTTTTCAAAACACTAGTAGTACAACCACAAACAAACATTTAAAGATTTCTCATTTTAAACATTGGCTGTTTCTTGAAGCAGGCATAGTTTATTCACATGTCTGTCCAGTGTGCTGGCTCTGCAAGTGTGACAATACTACTGCTACTCATACTGGTATTAAATTGCATAGTGAAAGGCTGATCAGCCTAAACATTCTACAGCTTTCTTTGGACAAGGATCAGGAGCTTGTAAAATACTCCCCAAATGCTGTACTGAATTTTTTGCTTTGTGTTTAATTCTTGTGCTTTGATTCAATCCGGTAGAATAATTGAATGTGTTTCAGTCTCTATTATTTTTTCTGTAAATAAATGGCATTTTAGAGATGAGTATTATGAGCACAGCCATAAACAAATGAAATTAAACAAATTTATATGAACATTAAAATGTGGTAGTTGTAAATATAAATCAAGAATTTTAATCAATGTCAGGTCACTTAAATACTCAATTGAAAAAATACTTTTGCACTTGTTACATTTTTTTTATAAAGCGTACAAACTGCACAGTCCTTCTTTCATTCAACCCAGTCTCTTATACAATCATACAAAAACAACTGTACTCATTTAAATAAACAACACTACTAACAAGACATTATGACTCACAATCAACATTTAAATCTCTTCAGGAAACAGAACATGTAAACTAAAAATAGATTTTTGCCAATATTAGTCAAGCTAGATTGGTGCAGTGGACAATTTTAAGAAGAAAAACACCACACTTTGCACAGAGTGGATAATAATGTATGTTCTGAATGTCTGAATTCCATTACTTATCTGTGATTTAAATTGAGGTCAGATATAGAAATGTGAAATGTGTCTGGAGGCAGAGTGTTCATCATTAAGCAAGGCTAAACAAACATTTATTCTTTAGAAATTACTTATTAAAAGTCACTATTATATATAAAAAGTATAGAGGCTACTCACTGGGTAAAGCAAGAAGGTTTATATAATTCTGTATTTTTTCAAATACCAACGAGATCTTCTTTACATCACCATATATTTCCATATTTTTTGCCTTCAGTGCTTTTGTACAAAGTGAAGAGTCACATTCTTCTTCCAAACTACACACAACACAACACAGCAACAAAACATTATCATTTATTAAGTCCAAAATGGCAAGTACAACAGAAATATAATATGCAGGATTTCTGTCGACGGTTTGTACAATTCTGTACTAATCTGATACATCTGTTTAATTTATAACTGATCACATGGGAGAAGGAAATTTGCTCTACATGGAAAGAATGTGTCCATAACCAAAGGACAGTTTATTTCCAGCTATAAAAATTAAGACTTGTAAAGAGTTTCGAACCTCTCAAACCAAAATAAAAAAAACATGTAATGGGATGACTGTCTACATACTATTGGTGATGATGACTGTCTAATACACAGATCACCTTACAAAAGTAAACATATAATAGGGATAAATGTTTGACCACAGCTTATGTAAGACACAGCATGAAAAGATGATTGAGTTGCAAATGGTGAAAGTTT
The DNA here is from genome assembly GCF_016835505.1 of Polypterus senegalus. Taxonomy (NCBI): domain Eukaryota; kingdom Metazoa; phylum Chordata; class Cladistia; order Polypteriformes; family Polypteridae; genus Polypterus; species Polypterus senegalus. The sequence continues at coordinate 42,409,033 of NC_053169.1, read as the reverse complement.
AACATTGGAGCATGTTTGGTAATTTTTAAATAGGAAAAAATGAATGAAAGCAGTTTTACAAATGAGCATAATTTTTCCACTAGCAATTGTAGAGTATTTATTACAAGAGAGGAAAAGATAAACTTGTGTTTTTACTCTTTTCAGTTGAAGACAGAAAAACAAATGTATCAGTAGCATTAATACACTTGAACTAAACCTTTTAGAAGAGTAGATCTCAGAAAATATGACAACAGCAAAGACATTTGCAGATATACACTAAATCAGTAATTCAATCATTAGTAATGGGTTAATTTCACTTTCACAGAAAGGCTTCAAAGTTATTATTTTGCAACAAGTTTCTAAATAAGGTATAGAACTCCAACTATACATCTACCCATTTTTTAACCTATTCATCCACTTCAGAATTACAGAGAGCTAAACCCTCTCCAGGCAGCAGTAGGTGCAAAGATGGAGACAATCAAGGGAGGCAGGAAGAAAATGAGGATCCTGAAGAAAACTACAGATATGGGGAAAACATGCAAATATACACAAGCAGCACACAGGCCAGGATGTGAACTATCAACTCTGAAGTAGCAATAATTAGAATGCCTCAAATAAGTATGCCACCATGTAATTTAAATGTAAGAAATGAGACAGATAATCAGATATTTTATTTCCCCATATGAAATGATGTTCAGTTACATATTATTCTCAGCATATTTTGTGCAAAAGATACGAACAAGGATTCTTTTCTGTTATGCTACAGTTTTTATTTGTATTGCAGTGGTTAAGTAAAAGTAGTGATAATCAATAAATTGCAGTGAAATCCATGGTCCTTACATTACATTCTAGATGAAAATATTCTGTTATCACACCTTTAACTGTGTCCAAGCAGCTACTGTTTTACGCTTAAACTTAAAAATAATAGTATTTGCATGAAATTGTAAAATCACCACAACATAAATTAACTACTTCTACACTTTATCTACTAAGACCATATTTGCTTCTTCACTAAACACAACATTCTACTACGAAATCACTGCATTTTAGAGCATGAAAAACATAACTACGTTTTATCAACACTGTTCATAGATAAATTTTTGTGATAAAAAGACAGAAAAAAACTTAATTTATATTCTGTTCATTCAAAGAATTGTTTAGGAAATGCCTATTCATATCACATTTTTACTGCAATACGTTAATTAACAAACTTTTTAAACCAAAATAAAATCATGAAAAACACTATCCTATATAAGTGCTGTTAGACAGAAAATTTAATAAATCACAAAAACAATGATATAGTTTGTGCAGAAAAATAATAAAAGTACATTTTTAAGTCCTGTTAAATTTATTATGAAACAAAAATGCATACTCTTCTTGTACTCCCACCAATTACAATGTGCAAAAGATGGATGTTAGGCTTTCCTGAAAAATGTTATGTTTTGGTAGAACCTGAATTACTATACATTTTTGTTGGCTAATTTATTGATTTAAATATAATCTTGTGTACTTCGTAAAGAATTATGTGGAGGTGGTGTTTTCTGTAAAATGTGCTAAATACAGTAAAAATCAAATGATTAAAAATGTTTCATTTGACTTTTTTTTTTTTTTTAAAGTAGTTTAACCAAGTAGTTGGTTAGAGACTGCCACTTTTTCCATTGCTCTTAGCTGAATTCATAACACTAAGACATATGTGCTAATAAACTAATTCTCTCCTGTAAAATGAGTCACTGTGTTGAAAATAGCAATTTTCAGTGGGATTCTCCTCCTGTCCCGCCAAAAACCCTGGCAAGGTAAAATTAAAACAAATACAGTGGTGTGAAAAACTATTTGCCCCCTTCCTGATTTCTTATTCTTTTGCATGTTTGTCACACAAAATGTTTCTGATCATCAAACACATTTAACCATTAGTCAAATATAACACAAGTAAACACAAAATGCAGTTTTTAAATGATGGTTTTTATTATTTAGGGAGAAAAAATCCAAACCTACATGGCCCTGTGTGAAAAGTAATTGCCCCTTGTTAAAAATAACCTAACTGTGGTGTATCACACCTGAGTTCAATTTCCGTAGCCACCCCAGGCCGGATTACTGCCACACCTGTTTCAATCAAGAAATCACTTAAATAGGAGCTGCCTGACACAGAGAAGTAGACCAAAAGCACCTCAAAAGCTAGACATCATGCCAAGATCCAAAGAAATTCAGGAACAAATGAGAACAGAAGTAATTGAGATCTATCAGTCTGGTAAAGGTTATAAAGCCATTTCTAAAGCTTTGGGACTCCAGCGAACCACAGTGAGAGCCATTATCCACAAATGGCAAAAACATGGAACAGTGGTGAACCTTCCCAGGAGTGGCGGCCGACCAAAATTACCCCAAGAGCGCAGAGGCGACTCATCCGAGAGGTCACAAAGACCCCAGGACAACGTCTAAAGAACTGCAGGCCTCACTTGCCTCAATTAAGGTCAGTGTTCATGACTCCACCATAAGAAAGAGACTGGGCAAAACGGCCTGCATGGCAGATTTCCAAGGCAAAACCACTGTTAAGCAAAAGAACATTAGGGCTCGTCTCAATTTTGCTAAGAAACATCTCAATGATTGCCAAGACTTTTGGGAAAATACCTTGTGGACTGATGAGACAAAAGTTGAACTTTTGGAAGGCAAATGTCCCGTTACATCTGGCGTAAAAGGAACACAGCATTTCAGAAAAGAACATCATACCAACAGTAAAATATGGTGGTGGTAGTGTGATGGTCTGGGGTTGTTTTGCTGCTTCAGGACCTGGAAGGCTTGCTGTGATAGATGGAACCATGAATTCTACTGTCTACCAAAAATCCTGAAGGAGAATGTCCGGCCATCTGTTCGTCAACTCAAGCTGAAGCGATCTTGGGTGCTGCAACAGGACAATGACCCAAAACACACCAGCAAATCCACCTCTGAATGGCTGAAGAAAAACAAAATGAAGACTTTGGAGTGGCCTAGTCAAAGTCCTGACCTGAATCCAATTGAGATGCTATGGCATGACCTTAAAAAGGTGGTTCATGCTAGAAAACCCTCAAATAAAGCTGAATTACAACAATTCTGCAAAGATGAGTGGGCCAAAATTCCTCCAGAGCTGTAAAAGACTCATTGCAAGTTATCATAAGCGCTTGATTGCAGTTATTGCTGCTAAGGGTGGCCCAACCAGTTATTAGGTTCAGGGGGCAATTACTTTTTCACACAGGGCCATGTAGGTTTGGATTTTTTCTCCTAAATAATAAAACCATCATTTAAAAACTGCATTTTTGTTTACTTGTGTTATATTTGATTAATGGTTAAATGTGTTTGATGATCAGAAACATTTTGTGTGACAAACATGCAAAAGAATAAGAAATCAGGAAGGGGGGCAAATAGTTTTTCACACCACTGTATTAGAATTTCAATTTAAAAAAAGTAAACGTGTGCATAATTGGCTGAAAAGTAAAAACAGATTCTTTGCAGACATTTATTAAAAGTTAAGAATATCATAAGTTGTACTAGAACCGTCAGGACCATGATTTTCACATTCCAGAATTACACACAACTGCCAAAACTTTGCTACTATAAATCAAGCAGCAGAATACAAATATAAAATGACATTAAGGACCTATAGACTACATTTTGGAAAGACAATTTACCTTTTTAAATGATAAGGCAGAATCTTTTGAAGAAAGCAAGTGTAAGAAGTGAAATGGTCAGAAAATCCTGTAAGTTTCGAAGTTGTTTCCTGAAAGCAGGGAATAATAAAAATCAGTTATATGAACTAGGGTGGAATTTCAGCTCAGAAGAATGGCAAAGCAGATACTTACCAAAGTTGTTACAGTCTCTTCAGTGATTGTTTCAAAGAGTTGCAGCATGCCTTCCTCCAAAGGTCGTACATAAGCTGCATTTTCATGAAGGTACTGAGAGAACTGGAGAATAGAATGGCACATTACATTTGAAGAACATTAAGTAAGACTATTAGGTAATGTTTCAGAATAGAAAAAAAAAAAAAAAACAACCCCATTAGACTTGCCTTCTGGTTTAAAGGTGATATTGCATCAATGGCTGAATCAATGGGAAAGATCTGGACACGCTGTTCTGTATAGGAATGAAAATTTAAAAGTGCTGCAACTAGATCTTGAATGAAGACAAATGCCTGGCCAGCGACATCCCGAGCTTTCAACTGTATATACAGCAAATAAATAAATAAAGCAATAAATTATAAAATCAAGAAAACATTATAGGCCATAATCTTTAATAATTTTAAGTACACATTAACGCTGTACTAACCTAGAGGAGACCGCTTTTAAGAAATATTAACCTGTGACACCATTAAATACTTTGAGATTAAGTTATTTTTGCATACTTTAATTTATAAAAGCAAAATACATATCAATAGTTACATTTCAAAATAACATACCTACCATTTGAAAAAAATTAATAAATTTGTGTTTTTATTTCACACTGCATTAAAGTAATTTCAAAGACGGTCATACTTCATCAAGAAAGATCAATTTTAGGAACTTGCATAAGTCTTTACTCAATTATAATAACTGGCGCAAGGCACTTTGTCAGCAGTAAAACTAGAACCATTTGGGAGAAGTGTTTTCAAACTTTGCATAGGTAAATATTGGTACTGTGTCTTTGTAGAATATCCAGGCTTTTTCTCTAAAAATAATTGTTGCGTTAAAATGCTTTATCAATTTAAAATATAAATGTAATTCATCGTTAATAAGAGAATACTGCACATACTTATGAATGAATGGGTGTTAGTGACTCTTGCAGCCAACTTCACTTTACCTAGATATTTAACAAAACATTTCTAAAAAGCAATAAAGAACTGAATCATTGTCCCATCATTCTGCAAGCGCTCAAGGAAACCAGTATTTTCAGTTTTAGCTAAATATGTGTTCTAAACTAAGCTTTCTATGGCTGCCAATTCAAGTACACTAGAAGTGTGTGCAACTCTCAATATCCATGTCAGTGTTGTCAGGTGAAGGTTATGACAGTACAGGTTCTCATCAGTAATGTTAATAAATGACTAGCTGTTCAAAGCATGGCAGCATTTAATGTGGCAGTGAAGCTAATAAAGAGGTAGTCACTTAGAGAACTTCAAGATAAAAATAAAACAGGTATCAGCAACTAAGGTCTCAACACACCTGTCTGACTTGTATATTTACATAAATGAAAACTACTGTACCAACCTGATGTCTTCGATTATGAGGAGGTACAGTCAGTGTATTATAATCTTCATTTTCTATCACATAAAAACAAAAATGAAATGGAAGTCAAGAAAAGTTAACAAAGCTCTTCACTGCTTTTGTAAACAAAAATAATGAAGCAACTTTCCACATAATAACTTTGTAATGTAATCTATTTTTACATTGTCAGAAGCTTGTCAGAAGACTTAGTTAATAGGAAAAAAAAAAAAAGATTGCTCAGGGGTGCTTTGAAAAACCTTCCAAGATACTGTACTGTGCAAAAGTCCAACTAATACCAATTATTAATTTTTTTTTAACTTCCTAGTGCAATAAATCGAAAAAAATTAAACCAATATTTGGTGTAAACAACACTTTGTCTTAAAAACGGCAGCAATCCTCGTGGGTACACTTTTGTATGCAGTTTCTGAATATACTTGTGTGATACTTTGTTCAGAGCCCCTCGGAGAACTTGCCAAAGCTCCACTGCAGACGTTGGCTGTATTATTTGCTTACATCAGTGCAAGTATTCCCAGACTGGCTCAATGATATTAAGATCAGGGGAGGCATCCATTTATTTCAGGATTCCCTGTTGCTATTTTTGCTGCAGATAGTTCTATTTCTATTTCTGATTCTATCCATGTGTTTGGGGTGATTGTCATACTGCAGAATGAAATTGGAACAGATAAGGCGCCTACCTGATGGTACTGCATGATGGATCATTTTTAATCAATTTTCGGCAAAAAACTAACGCTGTTTGTAGAAATGCACCCTCATACCGGCAAAAAACCTTAACTGTGCTTCACTGTTGTCTACAGACATTCATCTATTTACTGTTCTCCAGCCTTTTAGTGGACAAACATTCCTCTGTGAGAGCCAAGACTTTAAAATTCTTTGTTTTGGCTTTACTTCCACCTCGGAAGAACGGATTTTTGGTCGCAACTATTCCATGAAGGCAACAAATGATAAGACTTCTCTGGACTCTAGGTAACTGCACCGTTATTACAGTGGATTCTGCCTGTACTGTGATTGATAATTGTGCTGGACATCTACCAATTTCAAAAAGAAGTAGGATAGATATAATTTTCATTTGCTGCACCTAGTTTCCACAGTTAACCACTCACATCCCAGTCCTCCATCTTGCCCGTTTATTTGTGCTTTTGCTTGAGAGAGCTTGATTATGCAGGATGACCACCTTGTGTCTTTCAACTATGATCACTTTTGCTGTGGTGTAAGATTTGCAGTTTAAACCAACACGCCTGGTGCAACCTCCCCTTGTTTAACATGGTTGTCCCATGCCCAGTTTGATTACCTCTAGAGTAACTGGTTCTGTTTTAGTTATCACTTTGGTTCAATGTACACATTATCTTAATGGTCATTAGCATCTGTTTGTTATATTTGCTTAACCTAGCACTGGACTGTATGTCTACAAATATCTCATGTTTATTTATCTGAAAAGTGATTTATTAATATGTTAGTTTCATTCTTTAAAGACATGCAAATATCTAACGCACACTCTTTTTCCACTGAAACACTAATCCAAAAGACACAAAATAACTGCCTAAGAGAAATATTTTTTTTAACTATTTATACTACTATTTGCACAGTACTGTATAAGTTGTATATTTTTTACAAACTATTACTGTTAAACTGACCGGTCAGTCCAATTTTGTTGAGCCAGTGTGAATGGTTTTAAATGAGATGTAAAACAAATACAGTGGTGTGAAAAACTATTTGCCCCCTTCCTGATTTCTTATTCTTTTGCATGTTTGTCACACAAAATGTTTCTGATCATCAAACACATTTAACCATTAGTCAAATATAACACAAGTAAGCACAAAATGCAGTTTTTAAATGATGGTTTTTATTATTTAGGGAGAAAAAAATCCAAACCTACATGGCCCTGTGTGAAAAAGTAATTGCCCCCTGAACCTAATAACTGGTTGGGCCACCCTTAGCAGCAATAACTGCAATCAAGCGTTTGCGATAACTTGCAATGAGTCTTTTACAGCGCTCTGGAGGAATTTTGGCCCACTCATCTTTGCAGAATTGTTGTAATTCAGCTTTATTTGAGGGTTTTCTAGCATGAACCGCCTTTTTAAGGTCATGCCATAGCATCTCAATTGGATTCAGGTCAGGACTTTGACTAGGCCACTCCAAAGTCTTCATTTTGTTTTTCTTCAGCCATTCAGGGGTGGATTTGCTGGTGTGTTTTGGATCATTGTCCTGTTGCAGCACCCAAGATCGCTTCAGCTTGAGTTGACGAACAGATGGCCGGACATTCTCCTTCAGGATTTTTTGGTAGACAGTAGAATTCATGGTTCCATCTATCACAGCAAGCCTTCCAGGTCTTGAAGGAGCAAAACAACCCCAGACCATCACACTACCACCACCATATTTTACAGTTGGTATGATGTTCTTTTTCTGAAATGCTGTGTTCCTTTTACGCCAGATGTAACGGGACATTTGCCTTCCAAAAAGTTCAACTTTTTTCTCATCGTTCCACAAGGTATTTTCCCAAAAGTATTGGCAATCATTGAGATGTTTCTTAGCAAATTGAGACGAGCCCTAATGTTCTTCTTGCTTAACAGTGGTTTGCGTCTTGGAAATCTGCCA
>NC_053169.1:42276240-42396240 GCF_016835505.1 Polypterus senegalus | reverse complement strand
CTTCAAGTCTTTCATTTAATAAATACTCAGGCATTTAACACATGAGTTGAGGCTAACCCAGACATCATAATCAAAATTCTTGCTTTCTGATTTGAATGGGCAAATAGTTAAGGGTTATTTTTTTAACAACTCATTTGTGCCATCTTCATGAATGATTAGTTATTAATAGGATACCTGCAACAGCATAACCTTGTAACTGCCTGATATGAGTGTGCGATATGCATCAACTACGATAATATCTAAATTGTTGTTTTAATGATGTGCAAGCTGAAGTTATCGAGTATGTCACTCACTTTGTACAAAACAATTAAAAACACACCTTCTTAGTCCACGTACTCACTGTCTCATGTAACCTTACAGGATAGACCACTGCTCGTGTGTACATGGTCAGCACACAAGTGAAGCTAGCATAGCTGCCTAAGACTGAGTGAGCAAATAGCATCAGAGGATAAACAGTCTCACAGTCTACATCGTTAAGATCTAATGGCAAGACGTGGATGATCCTTACTTCGCTTGGAGGTGGTTTGGTTTTTAAAACAATGATGTTGCTTAAAAGATGGTAATCTGCAAACCATGTCAGAAATCATTTAACATTAAAGACAAGTTGACATCTAACTTGTTTCACCATCTGCAAAGTGAAACTGATGTAGTACAGAACCCTGTGGTGCCAGGCAAAAAAAAAAAAAAACAAATCTGTTCGAAAAAATTACATAAGTCTTTCACACAGACTATCTTTATTTCCATAAGAAGCATTTGCCTCAGATTTATTTTATTTCGCAAGCCGTCTTGGTTGTAGTGTCCTTGATTCCAAAGCACATTTTTTTTATTTCATTATTTAAAACACTTGTACAGATCCCTGCCTCCTCGTCCACAGTTATACACAAGGGAGGGAGCAATCAAGAAAAAAAAGTCTTAGTAGCTATAATTAAAAAAAACAAACAAAAAAAAAAACACAGGAGTTCAGAAAAGATGACTGTCTGCATACTGCCATTGAAGACGAGATCAAGAGCACCTTGATAATACATGAGGAGGAAAGTGATGTAAATCCACTTGAGTGGTGAAAAACACAAGAAGTACATTTCTTCAAATTGGGGAAACTTGCAAAAAAAATACTTGTACATCCCAGCCTCAAGCAGCCCTTCTGAAAGGGCTTTCAGCACCGAAGGAAATGTTGTAACATGTAACCTTGCTGCTCTGAAGCCAGATGCTGTGGACCTACTGGTGCTTCTGTCACACAACTTGAAGTTTCCTCAGTAGAATTTTACAACTGTTTTCGTTTATCTGATACCTTTGTGCCATATTTGACAAGATTTGAGGTTAGTAATTTATTTTAAAATGTTATAGGTTTGGGTTTTTTTGGTATCACTGTGCAGTATATGACACAACCTGTTCACAAATGCTGTAGTTTTTTTTCTGTGCAGTGTTTGACAGAATAGTAAAGTATGTTAGATTTTTATTCTTACTGAATAATTCAACTTACAGCAGAGCAGTTTATGTTTATTCACACTGTAATGTTCATGCCGTGTATTTCAATTATGATTAGCATTTTATTCCCTTTGGATTCACATTTATTTACATGAAGGCTAAGTAAAATGCTCTCAATGTAACAGTTTTGTTGGTCTGAGCGCAATTTTTTTATGTAAATTCTTTAAAATGGACAATCATTTTGAAATGGTTTACTCAGACTTGCACTATTTGATCTCAGTAATACACTGACTGGTAATTTTAATGTTTTTGTGTTATTTTGCTTCAGTTTTAAGTAAAAAAAATAAAACCTGGTTTTCCTTATCTGTTGTTTCTATTAATCTTGTTAGTAAGCTACAATTAATATCCTATTAACAAGATCAAGCTAGATCAATAAGACTTTTGCAAACATGTTTTTAAAGGATGCAAAATATCATCTAATTATCATTAGCAAAGTCACAGAAAATATCAAGATATTATTTTTGCCAATATCGCACACCCCTACTGTCTGATGAGATTTCACCTTGAAAAATGTGCTAGTTATAAGAAACCTGTACATCACTTTAGCTCTACTTAATACACTGCACTAAGGTCACTTATGAAGAATATAATGTAGGTAACCAAAAATTATAAACAAGTCTCATTATCCAGCTAGGAGTTACAAATAGAATTGGAAAAGACTGATTAATTTGAAACTACAATGGTGCAAAATAGAAAGATATGCTTAAAAAACTGCCACGTTAAAATTTTACACTTGAAACTTTGTTACCTCAAGCCTAGCTTTATCGTTTTGGAGCCTTTCTATAGTTTCCATGTACTTCTGGGTCAGTCCATCCACAATGGCTTGATGCTGGGCAGTTTCCTTCTCTAGTACATCTAGCCTTTCTCTCAGTTGATTCTCCAGCAGCCTGTGCCTTTCATCAGCCTCAGCATACTACAAAATAGAACATAAAAAATATTTAAAAAATTAAAACACCTTACCCAAAAAAAACCCCAAAAAACTGGAGTTATGGTATTTTCATAGTAGTGGTATCCCCTTTTAAGTTCTATTATACTCTATATAGAAAGAGAATGAAAATGCAATGTAAACATTATATTGGTTTTTGATTAAAACATAAACAAAACTAACTAATACAATTAAAACATACAAAACAAATGTGGCTTGACCAAGATTGATTTCTACAGTGCAAAATTAATTTTAAGTGAAGTTCGCACATTTTCCCCATGTTTATGTAGGTTTTATCCCACAGTGCAAAGATGTGTTGGTTAGATTAACCGTCAACTCTACATTAGCCTCAGTTTCAGTAAGCCCCTGTGATAGACTGGCACATTGTCCAGGGCTTGTCCCTGCCTTGTGCCGATTGTTATTGTGAAAGGCTACAGCAAACATACACAATGCTGAATTTGACTGAGGAGGTTTGAGAATATCTAGTTAGTTAAAGCTAATTGTATTTTTGATATGTTAAAAGGAACAACCTTCACAGTACGCTAGAAAAATTTCTGACCAGCAACAAATTTTGTTTTCAAGTTTAAAGCATGTGACTGGCATTTAGAGCAAGCTAATGTAAATATTGTAAACATCAATAAGAGAGCCCGACTACAAAAAAATACATGGAATAACAGGAAGGAAATCTTCTAAAATAAGAATTTACACAATATTTATTGATCAATGAATCCATAAATTGCAGACTCTCACATGTGTTTACAAGAAAATTAAGGGAATAGTATGGCAAGCCAAATTAACATTTAGAGATATCTCAAAATGAATTTTGGATATCTTAAAATGTAATTTACTTTTAAGATATCTGAAACTCGCTTTGAGATATCTTAAAATATTCCTTTACATTTTAAGATATCTGCAATACATTTTGAGATATTCTAAAATGTATTTCAAGATATCTCAAATACAGTTTCAGATATCTCAAAATAATTGTGTCTGCATTTCAAGATATCTCAAATGAATTTTCAGATATCTTAAATTGACCTTTCATGCATTTTAAGATATCTTAAATGCATTTCAAGATATCTCAAAATCATTTCCTGTAAAATTGCCTATTATTTCAATGGGGCTACTTGTTTATTATAAGATATCTGGAAATGTATTTGAGATATCTTAAATTGTATTGTAGATATCTGAAAATGCTATTGAGATATCTTGAAATAATTGAGTGTCCTTTTAAAGATATCTTAAAATGCATTTTAGATATCTTGAAATACAATTTGAGATATCTTGAAATACATTGTTAGATATCTGAAATGGAGCAGAGACCCATTTTAAGATATCATGAAATTAATTTTAGATATCTAAAATGTATTTCAGATATCTGAAAAAATGAATTTCAAGATATCTTGAATGCTTTTTAAGATATCTAAATTATATTTCGAGATATCTCAAAATAACTTCCTTCTCATTTTAAGATATCCCAAATTCATTTTGAGGATATCTGAAATGCATTTTCAGATATCTTAAAATGACTTCCTGCACATTTCAAGATATCTCAAATACATTTCAAGATATCTTAAAATAACTCCTGTGTATTTCAAGATATCTCAAATTCATTTTGAGATATCTCAAAATAGACAGGAAGTCCCATTGAAAGAATAGGAAATGTTACAGGAAGTGATTTTGAGATATCTCAAAATGTATTTGAGATATCTTGAAATGCACAGGAAGTTATTTTAAGATATCTCAAATATATTTGCGATATCTCAAAATGCACAGGAACGTATTTCAAGATATCTCGAATTGCATTAAAGATATCTTAAAATGCATTTCAGATATTTCAAAATGTACAGCATATCATTTCAAGATATCTTGAAATCTATTTAAGATATCATAAAATGCTTTTTAGATATCTTAAAATAGATGCATTTTATGATATCTGTAAGTCAATTTGAGATATCTAAAATGCATTTCCAGATATCTTAAAATCCATTTTGAGATATCTCTAAATGTTAATTGACTTGCCATAGAATAGCATTTAACAGGACACATCTAAAGTGGATGCTCATTGACCAATGAAAAAATAAAAGACAAGATTTTTAAAAAGCAATTTTGAAGTATAGGATATCTTAATAAAATCAAAATCAATCTTTATTTATATGACACTCTTCACTGAGAACATCATCACAAAGCCTTTTAACAGTTAATAGAAAAATTAAGATGACAAAAAATATACTGATTTAAAAAAAAACAAAAAACTGGAAGTAACACAATACAGAACACTGCAAGTAAAGGGAAAAGAAAAAGACTTCAGTCAGAAACAACAACTTAATACTCTTCAGAAATTAACAGATTATCATCCCTTTGTGGTAGGGAAACCCTGTACAGAGTCTATTGGCCACTGACATAAAAGTGTTATTTTTCCAGTTTTCTGGAGCCAACAGATCACTGCACAGAAGACTGCAACCATTACAACTCCTAACCTTCAGGTATGGTCTCAGTGTTGCTACTCCACTCTAGCCCGTTGCCCATTTGCACTCCTGGGTACTTTTAAGCAAACACCATCTCTACAAGCTCTCCAGCAAAAGTAAAAGAAGGTAGAAGGGCCCAATGAGGGACACCATCATCTCCTCTGTTCTTGCCAATGATTAGCTGCAGATAGTTCCATACAGGGTGACACGGTGGTGCAGTGGGTAGTGCTGCTACCTCACAGTTAGGAGACCTGGGTTTGCTTCCCAGGTCCTCCCTGCGTGGAGTTTGCATGGGTTTCCTCCGGTTTCCTCCCACTGTCCAAAGACATTCAGGCTAGGTGCATTGGCGATTCTAAATTGTCCCTAGTGTGTGTATGCGCACTGCCTGGGGTTTGTTTCCTACCTTGCGCCCTGTGTTGGCTGGGATTGGCTCCAGCAGACCCCCGTGACCCTGTAGTTAGGGTGTAGTGGATGAATGGATGGATAGTTCCATATAGAACAATTAATACTCATTTAAACCTATAAGACTTTATTTCTTTTATAGCACATGTACTAAACAGTATATTTTCTGATACTTATTAGAAACATGACGATTCTCTGGGAAAAGCTGAATGAGTGTGGCTGGAGATTTTAATGTTTCAGTGGACCTCTTTTTTTTTTTTTTTTTTTTTTTGAAGTGTGCTTGTGTCTGCAACATGCTTTGTTCACCTTTGTATAAATATGTAAAGTACAAGTTTTCATGTAAATTATCACAATTTCACGGTTTAGAATTAACTGGTTTTCCCATCAAGAAAAATAAACATCCTATCCACTTTATGTATGATGTCTATTAGAAGTGCAGACTACTTCTGTAGCTTTCAATCATATATTCCAAATTCAAATACAAGATCAATGGTGGACAGAGCCCATCTAGGCAGCACTGCAAAGAAAGTAGTAACCAAACGTATTAACAGTGTATCAGTGCATTGTAGGAAAAACACACTGACACACAGAGGAAATTTTATAACCTTAAATGTTACAGTAAACCCCATCATGTCATCAAAAGAGAGAAAAGTAAGGATGACAGTTGAAGACAGGGAAGCTTACAGTTGAGAAAATGGTGAATAGTTTCCTTTCTCCCTCTTTATTTGTGCTTGTGCATGACTACTCCCTGTTCTGTGCTGACACACATGTGAGGATAAAATAAAACACCAAAAAATTATGCTAGATTCTAAAGAATGTTTAGGTAAAATCTGGGTCACCTGTATGTGAAGTCGCTCGTTCTCCTCAATCTTCTTCTGCAAGTCTTCATTAATTACACTTTGGTGTTGATGATTATGCTGTGATGGGGAGTCACCAATCTTATGCTGCAAGAATTTAAAAGGTAATGAAAAATATAGAAATACGATTAAAAAATAAACACTTCAATTCTGAGCATTTTGTTGTAGAGTACAATGTTTATGAATCCTTTCAAAAACTTTAAACATCCTCATTTAGGGACCATGTAACTAAATAAGGAAATAAAACTGACACTTTTATGCTTTAAATCAGAATCACAATTATATTAGGACAGGCTACAGATTTTATAACACCTGTGTGTTTTACTGAGGCTCGGGTAACAGCTAGAATATTTTGGTATAAGTTTACATTCTCGCTGCAACAAGCTATAATACTATCTCAGAGTTTTCAGAATTACATTCTAGTCATCTAGATAGTATTGCACAGTATTCTTATAAAATTACATTTGACTTTAAGGTATATCTCACACTTTACAATTAGCAATAGACACAAAATATATTCCTATGTGTTACAGAAATAAGAATGGTTACAAACCTCACAGAAAAAAAAACCCTGTAGGTTTATCGAATGATAACACTAGAACTAAAATAACAATAAAATCATATAACTAATAATAATGCTGTTCAGGATACACAAACTAAATACACACTAGCCGGCCACTTTATTAGATAAACCTGTTCAATTGCTTGTTAACACAAATACCTAATCAGCCAATCACATGGCAGCAACTTAATGCATTTAGGCATGTAGATATTGTCAAAACAACATGCCGAGGCTCAAACCAATCATCAGAATGGGGAACAAAGGTGATGTAAGTAACTTTGAACATGGCATGGTTGTTGGTGCCAGACGGGCTAGTCTAAATATTTCAGAAACTGCTGATCTACTGGTATTCTCACACGCAACAATCTCCAGGGTTTATAGACAATGGTCTGAAAAGGAGAAAATATCCAGTGAGTGGCAGTTTTCTAGGCGAAAATGGCTTATTGGTATGAGGTGTCAGAGGAATATAGCCAGACTGGTTTGAAATTATTGAACAGCAACAGTAACTCAAATATAAACTCGTTACAACTAAGGTATGCAGAAAAGCATCTCTGAACACACAACACATCAAAGCTTGAAGGAGATTGGCTACAGAAGCAGAAGTCCACACCATGTGCCACTTCTTTCAGCTAGGAAAAGACAACTGATGATACAATTAGCACAGGCTAACCAAAATTGGAAAAATACGAGATTGGAAAAACATTGCCTGGTATGACGAGTCTCGATTTCTTCAGCGACATTCGGATGGTGGGGTCAGAATTTGGTATCAACAACATGAAAGTGTGGATCCATCCTGCTTTGTATCAATGGTTCAGGCTTGTGGTGGTGGTGTAATAGGGTGGGGAATATTGTCTTGGTACACCTTGGGCCCTTTAGTAACAACTGAGCATTGTTTAAATGCCCCAGCCTACCTGACTATTGTTGCTGACCATGTCCATTCCTTTATGACTGCAGTGTACACATCTTCTGATGGCTACTTCCAGCAGGATAACTTACCACGTCACAAACCTCAAATAATCTCAAACTGGTTTCTTGAACAAGACAAAAAGTTCACTGTACTGTACTCAAATGGCTTCCACAGTCACAAGATCTCAATCCAATAGGGCACATTTGGGATGTGGTGGAACGGGAAATTCACATCATGGATGTGTAGCTGACAAATTATCTTCCCTCAGGGATTAATAAAAATAACAAATCAAAGTCAAAAAAAATTATATGGAACAGGCAGAGACCACAGGCAGGGGGGGAAAAAAAAAAAAAGATTTCTTGAATGCCGGTAAATCATCTTGCCATCTTAGCTGCATAGTCTCTTTTTTGTTTTTATTTCTCTGATTTTTATTTTGTACTTATTTACATTTTTTCTATTCTTTTGTCTTTTTCACTTCATTTCTTGGTAAAGGGGATTTAAATTGCATTTCTATAAAATGCATTTAAATATAAAATTGTACGTAACTTATTAACTTAAAATATGTACAGACTACACCTATTTTATATCAAAACACACTTACCAATACCCAATCTTTAATTGGCAACACAATTAATATAATACAATCTTCACATTTAACTGTGTTATGGGATCTTCGTCCACAACCAAGAAATTTAACAAGGCATTTTTCACCTATGGTCAAAAATGGTTCCACTGACAACACTGTATGCATCACTACCTTATTTTTCTTTCCTTTGGTATCACAGACTGACAGTTCTTCCTGAAGGAGCTCTACTCTCTTGGCTAGTTGCTGGTTTCTGAAAGTTAGGCTATCCATCTCCTGTTCCACTTTTCTCAATGACTGGTCCTTCATCTTTAACTGGTCCTAATAAAGAAAAAATAAAAATAAAAGAACTTTTATACGTCCCATTTTGTGTATTCCTGCATCCTCCTTCCATAAGCTATTTCTCTTTCAATATCACATCTTGACACATTCATTAAAGACAGTACATTAGGATAATTTTTCTGTAATTTGTATATCCTCAAATTGCTTTTTTCTACCATGCAGAAAAATCCAATCCTTATTCATGAGTATACCTTGAAAATATTTTTCAGAGCACATAAGTTATGAATAAAAAAAAAAAAATACAATGCTTTCCTGGCACTGGAGTAAAGTAAACAATGAGAACATTAATGAATATTGAATGCAATCAAAACGGATTTGAGGTGAATCTTTTCTTACATATTAAATATACAGTGCAAATATTTAGATTCTGCTTAGTTTTTACAGAGTTACTGTCCATGTACATTATGTAAGTCCTTTTCCATATTTATTTTTATCCTAAAAAACAAAAAGGAGATGAATGACAGCTGTGGATTGTGATTTTTTTGCATTGTGACATTTGAAGCATTTCACTCCAAAATTTGAAACACTCTTCTTTAGTTCACGAGCACCAATTATGTGTCTTCAATTCATTTACTTATGGTAAACAGTGGTTTGTGTGGGATCTTACATCCACAAATCCCTTGTAAAAAAGCATTTTCAAAATTAAATTTTTACTTCTGATTAAAAAATAAAATCACCATATACATAAGTATAAGTACTCCCCTAATTAAGGTACCTTACCTTTATATTGTACAAAAGTTAAGCCTTAAATATCGTATTACTTTTCATTTCAACAAATCAAACTTAATACTAATAAGTAACAAGTCTAGTGTTGAAAAATCAGCATATACAGTGTATATATATATTGTGAGACATATATACTGCTCAAAAGAATTAAAGGAACACTTTTTAATCAGAGTATAGCATAAAGTCAATGAAACTTATGGGATATTAATCTGGTCAGTTAAGTAGCAGAGGGGGTTGTTAATCAGTTTCAGCTGCTGTGGTGTTAATGAAATTAACAACAGATGCACTAGAGGGCAACAATGAGATGACCCCAAAACAGGAATGGTTTAACAGGTGGAGGCCACTGACATTTTTCCCTCCTCATCTTTTCTGACTGTTTCTTCACTAGTTTTGCATTTGGCTACAGTCAGTGTCACTACTGGTAGCATGAGGCGATACCTGGACCCTACAGAGGTTGCACAGGTAGTCCAACTTCTCCAGGATGGCACATCAATACATGTCATTGCCAGAAGGTTTGCTGTGTCTCCCTGCACAGTCTCAAGGGCATGGAGGAGATTCTAGGAGACAAGCAGTTACTCTAGGAGAGCTGGAGAGGGCCATAGAAGGTCCATAACCCATCAGCAGGACCAGTATCTGCTCCTTTGGGCAAGGAGGAACAGGATGAGCACTGCCAGAGCCCTACAAAATGACCTCCAGCAGGCCACTGGTGTGAATGTCTCTGACCAAACAACCAGAAAGACTTCATGAGGGTGACCCAAGGGCCCCATGTCCTCTAATGGGCCCTGAGCTCACTGCCCAGCAGCATGCAGCTCGATTGGCATTCGCCATAGAATACCAGAATTGGCAGATGCACCACTGGTGCCCTGTGCTTTACAGATGAGAGCAGGTTCACCCTGAGCACGTGACAGAAGTGAAAGGGTCTGGAGAAGCCATGGAGAACATTATGCTGCCTGTAACATCATTCAGCATGAGCAGTTTGGTGGTGGGTTAATGATTGTCTGGGAGGCATATCCATGGAGGGTCACACAGACTGCTACAGGCTTGACAAAGGCACCTTGGCTGCCATTAGGTATCAGGATGAAATCCTTGGACCCATTGTCAGACCCTATGCTGGTACAGTGGCTCCTGGTGCACGACAATTCCTGGCCTCATGTGGTGAGAGTATGCAGGCAGTTCCTGGAGGATGAAGGAATTGATACCATTGACTGGCCACCACACTTTCCTGACCTAAATCCAATAGAACACCTCTGGGACATTATGTTTTGGTCCATCCAATGCCACCAGGTTGCACCTCAGACTGTCCAGGAGCTCAGTGATGCCCTGGTCCAGATCTGGGAGGAGATCCCCACAACACCATCTGTCATCTCATTAGAAGCATGCACCGATGTTGTCAGGCATGTATACAAGAACACAGGGGCCATACAAAGTGCTGCGTACAATTTTGAGTTGCTGCAATTAAATTTTGGCAAAATGGACTAGCCTGCCACATAATTTTTTAACTCTGATTTTTGGGGCGTCTTTGAATTCAGGGCTCTGTAGGTTGATCATTTTCATTTCCATCAAGCGATGTGGCATCCTTTAGTTCCTAACACATTACCCAGTCTATATCAGTATAGATATCCAGGAGGATTTCTTTTTCCCATTGAGATCTGATGTGTTTTCAAAGTGTTCCTTTAATTTTTTGAGCAGTTTTATATATATATATATATATATATATATATATATATATATATACATATATATATATATATATATATATATATATATATATACACATATATACATATATATATATATATATACACATATATATATATATATACACATATATATATATATATATATATATACATATATACACATATATATATATATATATATATATATATATACATATATATATATATATACATATATATATATATATATATATATATATACATACATATATATATACATATATATATATATATACATATATATATATATATATATATATATATATATATATACATACATATATATATACATATATATATATATATATATATATATATATATATATATATATATATATATATATATATAGTGAGAGATATACACATACACACACACACATATTGATATCTATAGATATATCTATATTCATATCTATCCATCCATTACATACATATACATGAAATAAAGGGAATGTGTTAAAAAAGCTTCAGTTGCCTCACACTTTTATGCAATCTTTTTGTTCAACCCACTGAATTAAAGCTGAAAGTTTGCACTTCAACTGCATCTGAGTTGTTTCATTTAAAATTCATTGTGGTAATGTACAGAACCAAAATTAGAAAAAAGTTGTCTCTGTCCAAATACTTATGGACCTAACTGTATACACTCCTTTCATCAAAGCCTTCTGAAGACAAAAATATACATTACACTATTAATAGCAATTTATTGTACAAACATTAGTCTATATTTATCTTATAATCATATTCTCATCTTCTAAGATTTGTATTATTTATTTTAATTTTCATTTATACTACAGAGCATTCTGAAAAAAGTGGCAAGATATGAATTGATCCATAGTTCAAGACATGTTGAGAAACATCAGACTTCAAGAGTATCCTTTAGAGGAAAACACTGAGGTGTATCATCAAAAATGTTTAATGACCTTCACGTTCACTACAAGGGTGACTTAGGATTTACTACAAAAATCATACAGGGAGAAATAAAGTTCTATCTATCTATTGACATTACCTTTAACGTAGTTGAGCTTGCTTGTTCATCCACTACTGCCTTCTTAAGGACCTGATTCTGAGCACGTAGCTGAAAGGTAAAAAAAAATCATACATAATTCCATTCACATTTTAAAAGCTTCATTAAGAGTAACTATAAAATATGGGGCATATACAGTACCTACTATTTCTACTATTTCAAGTGGATATAAAATGTATACGTGCAAAATCATCTTGAGGACATAAACTATAATTTCCATTATGGAAGGCCCCATACTAAACCTGTTTCTATTCCTATCTCAAGGACATGTGAAGGATTCTTGCAGACAACTTATGCACCAGGGTGTTTAGGCTTGGAGTGAAGGGCTCATAACTAGAATAAGCAGCATGGTCTTGAAGAGTTCGGAGAGTCATTAAGGCAAACAGATTATTTAGCAGATTACTTCAGTCATTTACTGCTTACATTTTTAAACACTAAATATACAGCAAATATGATAAAAACAAAGTAGAAATTTTAACATTCAGTAGAAAAAAAATATGTTTATAACTGGCAGTGATTTTATTATTTGCCCTGCTACAAACTTTTCTAGATCTTCTTCCCCTTCATTTATATGCAGTATTTTATGACATAACTAAACACTGCAAAAAGAGATTTAAAAAAAAACCCCACAAAAATGCACAATATAAAATACAGCCCAAAGATAGTGCTGTTGTTAATTATTTGTTCTGTGTATCATTTGTCTGTATTCATTAATAATAATGTCAACATTAGGAAGCAAGAGTAAACAAAATCATGCCCGGGGGCAAAAACTAGGATGTGCCCTAAGGACCTTGCTTACAGTAAATAAAAGAATTCTTTGCAGAAAATGGTATAAATGAAACTTGACTTAGCACGGAGAATGCAATGTCAGTATAGACCTCTATATACTGTAAACTTGTAGGAAACCTAATAACAAGTGAGCTATCATTTTAGCACTTTGTGAGAAAATAATGTCAGAGAAAATGAAATACACAACCTCCAGTCTGCTACTGATGCTGAATGTGATCTAGTATAACTGAGAATTAATAAAGGTTACTGTACTATACTAGCATACATAACTGGATGGGTTTTTTGTGTCCCCATCATTTTACTTTAAATTGTGTGCATACACCTTCACGTGCCGGTTTTCAAACAAGGATCACAGCAACATTCTGAAATAACAGATACGCTCATATATTATAAGCAAAAATCCATAACATATCTAGGTATAATTTCCAGTTTCATTTGAGGTATTGAACAATTTTATGAATTGCTCTGGGACACATCGTACGTCTGTGGCAGAAAACGAATCAACCTTTTGGGATTATTATTCTAAACCTTAGATTCATTGCATTTGTGATATAAATTCAGTGTTATATCTAGGTTTTACATTTTGGTCAAATATTTCTATCCCGTTATCAAAAGCCATTTTTCTATGTTCTATTAAACCTTAGGTCAACATTCAAAGAGCACAGGATAATGAAACAGCTCGTGTCTACCTCTGAATGTGATAGAAATCCACCTTAAAATGATTACCAGGACTTTTTAGGGGAAAATGCATTATGCAAATTCCACACTGTTTACTAAGTCACGTACATAAAGCAATACACTTTATGTAATAGTGAGTTCAAGTTAATCAGTAGTACATTCTGAAATAGATATCTTTTTGCAGCATATTTGAGAGTTTAGGATTCATAAGATTATATTAAAAGTTAAGCACCGACTTTTATTAAATTGCATACATCCAAAAATCACCAGAGGTACATCAGTGTCTATATACTGTATAAAAACGGGAAACTGTACCACCATAAGCATTAATTTAGCATTGGTAGTTTTGCTGTGTAACTGTATAAAACTGAGGGGTGTACATAAGTAAGAAATGTTTAAACACTTAAACTCTTGCAGTTTACCAGTTAAATATTCACTAAAGGAAGTAAAATTCAACACTCCTGTTACAAAGCCATTATTAAGGATAAGCAGTAAGTGCTAATAGATGGTTCAAGTATAAATACATCAATTTACAGGGACAATTTTAAAAGCTTGAGGAGAATAAGAGACCAGGAACCATCCAAAATATTTCACTAATAATGCAGAAATATCATATAAATAATATATTTATATATATTTTTTTTTTAAGTGTTAAAAGATTTTCCAAGTATTTGTTCAAGGGGGAGGGTGCAAATGAAGGCAGAAAGAGCAAACTCCACTACACCTTCTTAGGCTAAAGTCAAAGTCTGGAGTTACAATGAAGCCACACTATGTAACAATACAGAAAACCACACAAGTTGTGTTAAATATTTACACTGACTGACTGACTATTGATAATAGTGCTAAAATAAACCTGTTTCTTTTATTAATATTTAAGCATATGCCAAACTTTAGAGACAGTTAAATACTTAAATGTAGTTTCTTCAAATTACAAAATTTTTAGCCCTTTTTGTTAATCATTTCTGTTGTAGTCACTTTGTCTTTAATATATACTACTTCAGTAAGCAGCACATTTACAGGAATATTTGATTTATCAACAAGAACCCATCTTAGTTTGAATGATCCACAAATGGAAGAACACAGCAGTAGCAAAAATACAGTGGAAGACATTAATGCAGAAGAATCCAGAGAGCAACTTTGGGCCCACCATCTTCCCTCCTTCTTGACTACAGTAATTTTTCCATTGCCACAAATGTTTACATTTAGACTTTCACTCTACAAGCTGCAACTGTATGTGTTTGAGAATGTGTGGCTTTTCAGTTTGAACCTAAACATGGCTTTACTTAGAACGAGCCTAAGGCAATGACAACAAACAGCAATTGTGCAAATGTAATCTTAACTTCATGCATCTATTTACTGTATTTTCAAAAACGCACTGATTCTAAAACAGACTAACTGGGAAGCTGGGGGTCTATGCAAGCAAGCATTGGGTGGAAGGCAGGAACAAACCTTGCACAGGGCTTCAGTACATTGCAGGAGAGAACAGCAGCAACCTGCGCCATTGTGCTGCCCTCACCTGAATTTAAATATACCACATTTATCCTTAAGACTTTTCAAATTAGTCTGGCATCTTATTTTAAAATTGGTGCACACTATTTGTAACTGTTTCCTGATTTCACCAGAGATCTTGGTTATATCTTCAGTGATAGAGAAGGTCAAACGGGTTTCAGTCAAAGAAAAATGTGCCACTGCTTCATGAGATACTTAACAGGTTTTGGCCTTTCAGCTTTCCTGACCATATATGGATGTGTTTATTTCCCTTAGTAAAGTGTGGACAATAGTTATGATTAAGGAACTGAAATTTTAACCAGGTCACCCAAGTATTCTTCTGCCTCACGTAAGATTTGACCAGTCCAGTCACCAGTAATACAGTGTATTACTGTACACAGACTTCTCAATTTACAGAAAGCTATACAAGAGATGTGAAATAAAATACATGAATTGGAATCTCATGGAAAATGCTATGAAGCTGACCAAGAAACAAGTGAGGTGGCAATAGTCTGCCTAATGTGCTGTCCAAGTAAACAGCTTTGCAATGAAATAAAATCTCATGCTAATGAAACTCATTTTTGATTTACTGAATATACAGTAGTTAAGAATTTATGAAAAAATAAAATAACAGGCAATTAAACGTGAAAGAATCCAAGGCAGTACAAACAAAGCCACAGGTTCACCATAATGTAGTTACTATTTTGTCTGCTACATCCGACAACTTGTTCTAAATCTGTAATATATTCTTGAGACATGTAAAGTAGGAACATTGTGATGGATAGTAAGTACATTTATAACTAAACCTTATTTTCTTACACTCAGACAATTTTCTAACAGAAGCATTAAAAAATCCCTCAATACCTAATGATCTGAATATGGGGCAATGGTCACAAAAATGATATTTAAAAAATATGTTTCAAAGAATCACTTAAATTCAATTTAAATAAAACATGTAAGATTTTATTTATTATGCATTTTGCCCTTGTAACAAATCCAGTGGACTTAAACATCATAAAAGGACAAGACAATCGGAATTTCCTATTACTGGCGCATGCCTTTGACGATACAGAAGGAAAACCAAATCAGACAAGGAGAAAATGTGCATACAACACACTAACAAAAAAAAACCAAACAGATCCAAGAGGCTGCAGCACTGAAACTTTTATCCATGTTAACCTACAAGATTAGTATGCATCACAACTGTTTAATGGCATATTTTTCACAGTTGAAGCACAGATATATTAAGTCAGTTACTTCAAGTGAGAAAGAGGAAGGAAATGAACTGGCAGCCTGGCAAATTGAAATCCATTTCCTCAGAAATTGCACCAAACCACTCTGTCCATCTGTCTGGGTAATGGACTGATGTACTGGCAGGTTATAGTGCCTTTAATAAAAATTCAAATGTGTTGTACTGAAAATTAACCTCACACCCACATCTCCTGCAAGAGTCAACTCCTAAAAAACAAGGCTAGAGGTGGAAACTTCACATAGGCTGGGACTGAGAGCTGACAAAATGTTATAGTATGTATTAACAAGTTTAGCAGAATCTCTCTGAAAAAGATGCAGGCAATTTTCATAAATTTTAGTTTGCTAAAAATTGAGGTGCACATTATACACAAGACATAATTTTAAAGCAATAGTTTCTCACAGAAATCCACATTGCTGCGTGTTGTGGTGCTGGTATTGGTACCAATGATAGTGGAGAGCTGCGAGCAGCTGCCAGGCTGCACACAAAGCACAAAAAGCAACAGTTTCATACATGAATCAACATAAAAACTCTGTTGCTGGTTCTTTGGCCACTGTTGTTGCATGTTCACCATCACTAGGCACAGCGGCTACAAAGAGACGGCAGAGGGTACAGTGCGACACAATCTGGTTTGTACCTCTTGTGATTGTAAGTGACAGTCTTCAAGGCGAATGCTGCCATAAGTGCATCAGCTACACAAACGTGTTCAGCACCATGAACAACAAGTCAGAGTTCGACTGAAAATAATAAAATATATGCAAAACGTCACCCACCGAGTATACTGCTTTGTGCAATCGCTTCACTCTCTGATCACATGTAGAAGCCATTTTTGTAGTTGCACACACAAGCAGGGATTAGACATCACAAGTCAATGAATCTAACATTGCTCCAAACAAAGAGACTCTACCTTTACCACAACGGTTAGTTTTTTTGACATTTACAGCTGATTATTGCCTACACCCATCCTGTCGACAAAAATTGACATTCATCTTAAGAGTTAATAAAATCTTGAAAAGTTAATGTTGCACATTAAATATGAATTTCTTTTTTTATCTTATAAATTTTGGGCTAAATCAGCATGCACATTATACACAAGTGCGCATTTTCTGCAAGATTTTATGGTATTGGTTTAGAAGCTGGGCAGCACGGTGGTGCAGTGGTAGTGCTGCTGCCTCGCAGCAAGGAGACCTAGGTTCGCTTCCCGGGTCCTCCCTGCATGGAGTTTGCATGTTCTTCCCATGTCTGCTTGGGTTTCCTCTGGTTTCCCCCCACAGTCCAAAGACATGCAAGTTAGGTGCATTGGCGATCCTAAATTGTCCCTAGTGTGTGCATGTGCCCTGCGGTGGGCTGGTGACCTTTCCGGGGTTTGTTTCCTGCCTTGCACCCTGTGTTGGCTGGGATTGGGCCCAGCACACCCCGATGATCCTGTAGTTAGAATATAGCGGCTTGGATAATGGATGGGTTTAGAAGCCAAACTATAGTCAACTGAAAAAAAGTAAATATACCTTAAGGAATGCTTTTACTTTTTAAACAAATGTGGATATATCAAGATTTGATATTCACTTAAACAGCATCAATAGATAAAGGAGATATAATAAGCATCATGACACATTTACATTTTGTACTCCATTAAATAATTTAAATAAACATAAAAGCAAATTTCACATATGGAAAAAGCAAATCCACCATTACCTTTATTGCAACCTCAAATATATAAAATTAGAATCCAGTGAAAATCATTAGAACATCACTCAAGAGGATCTTAAAGGAACGTGTCTTATTTACATCTCAGATGTTTAGTTTGGTTTGTTCTTTTGTTGTGGAAGTGTGTAGCATCACCAGGTCTAGATCAAAGAGGTCTCCAAGGCCTTCAAAAAGAAAGTTATAGATGCCTAATTGTCTGGAAACTGATTTAAAAAGACCTCCAAACAACTGGAAATCAACCATTCCACTAGCCATAAGATAATCTACTAGTAGAGAAGATTTCGAGCAATTGCCAGCTTATCCAGACCAGGTTGCCTAGCAAGTTCAACACCAGAGCTGAATACAAGATGCTGTGAGAAGTCTCTGAGAATACCAGCATTTGATCATAGGATCTACAGGTGCTCTTTCAACTACTGATGTCCAAGTTCATGAGTCTACCACTTGAATGAAGCTACACAAATTAGATCTAAATGGAAGGCGTTACATGAGGAAACCTTTGCTTACCAGAAAGAACAATACTAAAGTTTACCCATGAACATCTAAGCAAAAATCAGGACTTCTGGAACAAAGTGCTCTGGACAGACGAGGGAAAGATGTTATTTAGCCACAGTACCAGAAGAAATGTTTGATAAAAATCAAAGACAGCACTTGACCGGGAGAACCTGAAACCCGCGGTAAATGGTAGTAGAAATATTATGGTTTGTGGCTATATACATGTCATGTATGAAAAATCTATAACTTTGGACCTTCTAAATGCAACTTCCTATACTAACACCCAAATGTACTTTACCATATTAAAATGGGCATGTTATATTCAGTTTCTGCACATTTCTGTTGGCTCAGCTGGTTTCAAAGTTACAATGCCTTATGAAAGTAATAAGACCCTTAAAAGGTTTTTAATGCTACTGAATTAAATAGTTTGAATAAACCTCTTTTATAGTATGGAAGTTTATTGTTAAACCCAAATGCCGAAGATGTGCATATTAAATATAAAATGATATCCTGAACAATTCAAAAACTGAAATACATTGCATGATTTAATATTAACCCCCCAGATATTAAATGTTTGGCTAAGTCATCAATTAACACACTAGCACCACGTTTTGAGAAGAGAAGTGTCACTTGGTCAGGAGTGATGTTTGCCCATTCATAATCGCACATTTCTTCCTGCTCATTCAGTTTCAGGTAGTGCATCTTAGGTGATGGGTGTCTGCAGGCCCGTGCCATCGCACTTAGTGTTTTGCCCAAACAGCTCGATCTTGCTTTCAGCTAAGCACATAACATTTTCCCCATACAACTGCCTCACTCAAGTTTCCTAGAAAACAGCAGATGGATCTGTAGATAATTATTTCTGAGTAAGGTTTTTTTTTCTTGAAAACCCGCCGTGCAGAGTTCTTGATATCTGGGATTCATAATAAATTGGCTAGCATGTTGGAATAAACCATAAAAAAAAAGAAAAACACAATAAGTCACAATGCTAAGATTATTCCTGATATAACAAATGGAGATTGTGTGACACAGAAGCAAGGCTGTCCACCAAATGCCACACACCTACTGTGTAAAATATCAGTCATGGTGTCATGAATGCCAGCAACAACAAAACAGTTGTATGCATGCAACACTAGTTTTGCTTAAATGGACTAAAAATAAAATATTAATGAATTTTAATACTTTTTAATACCAGGGCTGTGGACTCAGAGTCGAGGTGTCTGAATCAGAGACAAATTTGGGTACCTGGAGTCGACTTCGGAGTCTGCAAAAATATACCAACTCCGACTCCTAACAAATGAAAAAAAAATACAGCAAGTTCAAATGTCCTATTTCACAAACAGTAGTCGTAATTGAGTGCTTTTCTGATCTATACTAATAAAATGCAAAGCCCTCACTGACTCGCTCATCACTAATACTCCAACTTCCTGTGTAGGTAGAAGGCTGGAATTTGGCAGGCTCATTCCTTACAGCTTACTTACAAAAGTTAAGCAGGTTTCATTTCGAAACTCTACACGTAACGGTCATAAATGAATCCTACTTACGTACATATATACATCCATAGCCTGCAGCTCGGTTGCCGTGTGAGGCGGCGTTGTGCCCCCCATCCCCACGGTTTCCCCGTTGTTTTATTGTTCGTTTATTATGATTATAGTTATTGTGTAGGGATTTTAGACTTACTTTACATTGTTCAGGTACCCATTTCCTTTACCATTCCAACTGTACCCCCATTAACATGTCTATCGAAGTGATCACCATCGATCAAAGAACTGTCACTTACCAAGTGGTTTCCATGCCCGGAGATGGCACCTACCTTTTCCATTCTCTGTGTTACATATTGCACGGCCATATCAGGCTCACTCTTGATATCCAAAGGAACATTGTGTCTTATGTATTGAATGACTGGGACAGGTTCAAGATGTGGACTGATGACAGTACAGGAGATAATTATACTACACAGGAGCACTAGAAGAGTGAAATGTTTAAGCCCTTCACCTATGCTTCTGCATGCGAGTTGATGGCTGCCACTGAATTGTTCGGTTGTCGCTTTTAAGTGTACCGAAATGGCCAAATATTTTACACCTTTGGAGAACCGCCAATGCCTCTTAAACATCTTAGATTAACGGGTGACGATTTGAGTAGCGGACACTTTGATGTTTATGAATGTTTAAACTCTCAAAAGCTGGATGTGATTTTATCGATGAAACCGGTTGTATGCTTACAACGCTTGACAGATGCCGAATGTCACTTCAACACAAGCCCAGTGCATAGTTGCGTTACTATTAGTGTGAAGTTCAGCTTGAGTTATTATACAACCTGACATTCATATATTGTAATCTGGGTTATGGTACATTACAAAAAGTGTTTTCATTTTATTTCAGCTATAATTTGTTTAACACGTTAATATGAGTGTAAATAAGTGTAATGATGTAGGTGGAGGTATGTGCTATGGCCTGATGTGTGTTCAGGGGTTCCTGTCTTTTGTTTAAACTGGCCAATATGGTCAAGAGTCAGCTTCCTAGCCAGTAGTTCTGTGGTTAAATGATATGCATGTTGCCTTCCTTCAATCAACATGGAAAATACATTAGCATATTAAATACAGAGTCGGAGTCAGAAGTACTAGAAACTAAGGAGTCAGAGTCAAAGGATTTATCTACTGACTCCACAGCCCTGTTCAATACACTTAAAGATATTTGGAAAATGTTTTAAGAAAAAAAATGTAATATTTACTTTATTTCATGAGTCTGTGCTTCATCAGTTCATACATGAACATGGTGGTAATTTCTGCCTAAACTAAATTTAAAAAAAAACAAAACAGAAAGTTATAAATATGGAGATCATGGAGCTGATAGAGTAAAACAACATTCTAGTTATCAGAGTTTGAGCGTGAATGCACCCCTACCTGAAATTATTGACTGAACCCCTACCAAAGATTACTGACTGATGTATCTTTAGCTCCACTCTCAGTCATAAGCTCAGTTGGTTTTCATGGTGATTGTTGGCTCCTCACAGTCTCCAGACACAAAACTTCTTCTCTTTTGGGTGCCACGTTTTGACACACATCCCTGTACATGCACTGCGATGTGTTGCTACTGCCAGTTCATGATCGTTGAATCAATAGTGCTCAGAAGGAGACCCAAATACTTCAATATATTTTAATGATTTTTACCCAGTTTCCATATCAATGTTACTTTATTTCTGGTGTCTGTAAACCTTTCCTTTAGATTCTCTTTATAACGAATAACTGATAGACAGTGTGAGCACTGGCGGCATCTCACACCCCTAAACCTTAGACACAACTACAGAAATAACCATTCAAGTTCAAAAGACTCAACAAGCAAAATCATCCTCACCTCCATACTCCAACTCAACTCTGCCCGAGGTAGAGCATTTCTTTTTCAACCTGAAACCAGGAATACTTCAGGAGCAACAATATGGCCTCCTTGAGGCACTTCCTGGAAAGGGGGAACCTCATTAGGACAGGGAACTGCTGCCTCAGGAGCTCCCTTCTGCTGATCCCAAAGACGCCAGCAGGACTGTTCATGAGAATTACAAATGCCACGATACCTTGTGTGTGTCCAAATGGGACCTTGTCCATATGAAGACTGCCTTCAAACGAAATGGTAAAATGCTTGGTCCCAAATTGCAAACTCTCATGGCCTTTCCCCTACCTTGGCCTCCCAACTGGTAGGGAGGGAACATCAACCATTCCAGTGCAGATGCACATCCCTAATGGCCCCATGTCTGGAAAATGGAACATTATGTATCTTTGTTATGAGGACCTTTCATCATTTCTGACTGTACATTAGAATTGTCAACTGGCTGGGATGCTAATCCATCCATAATAAGAGACGACAGAATAGTAATTATTCATGCAAAGAGCATATTTCAGTTTTTGACTTTAAGAATTCTGTTGACATGTAAGGCCTTTTAAAATCATTCCTCTTGAGAACAAAAGAATAGACTGCAACAAGAAAAGTTAATATCATATGCATCCAGCATCATTTAACCTTTAACTGGATACTTCAATAAGGCACTTTGTTTCAAAAGCAAGCAGTTGAATGTCACATCCAAATATCAAAATCTTATTTTACAAAGTATTTTTTGTAATTTGTAAAGCACATTTGTTTAAGTAGTAAAGTTTTTTTTCATTACTTAATTGTTTCTGGAATTGTCCAGGTGCTCCATATCTAGGGCTGCTTCATATTTTCTTCAAAATGCTGCAGGAGTCAGCACTGGCTTCCTGTGAATCTGAACTGGATTAAGTGAGATTGAGAATGTTATTCTAATTCTGCCTCAAGTTACAACTGAGACTACAGTTTAATTTCACATGCAGCACTTTCAATTAAGACATAGGAGGTCTGCCATGCCATGAAATTAATGACACTTGTTGAAAGGATTTAATAAGATGGAATATGAGAGGCTGGGCATCAGACTAAAAGAAACAAGAGTTCAGGGTGTAGCGTGTAGATGGTTGAAAAATTAGGTAAAACACAAGAAGGAGAGTGATGGTGTAAGGTAACCTATCAGAACTGGCTGAGGTTAAGAGTAGTGTTCCATACGGGTCAGTGCTTGTACCGCTGCTATTTTTAATATACATGTATATACACACCGCCCAAAAAAATTAAGGGAAAACTGAAATCACACATTAGATCTCAATAAACAAAATATTCAAGAAGAAAATCTTCACTGAGTAATACTTTGTAATTTGTTGAGAACAAAATGATGTAACAGCAGTTAATGATAACCAAAATCACTTACCCAATGAGGGCTGGATTCAACATCACACTGAAAAATCAAAAGTCAAAGCTGAAATCACAGGCTGATCCAACTTGTGTGAATTTCAACACAGCAACTCATAATTTGACTCAGTAGTGTGTATGGCCCTGTATGCACTCCCGAGAACGT
Source organism: Polypterus senegalus (assembly GCF_016835505.1). Lineage (NCBI taxonomy): Eukaryota > Metazoa > Chordata > Cladistia > Polypteriformes > Polypteridae > Polypterus > Polypterus senegalus. Next base: position 42,372,915 of record NC_053169.1, on the reverse strand, counting down.
CTGGGCATGCTCCTGATGAAATGGCAAATGGTGTCCTAGGGGATCTCCTGTGACGCTACTTGGTAGCCTCAGATGCACCAATACATAACATCCCAGAGGTTCCCAATTGGATTCAGATTTGGGGAATGTGTGGGCCATTCAGTGGCGCTAATGCCTTCGTCATCCAGGAACTGCCTTATATATTCAGGCCACATAAGGTTCGGCATTGTCATGTACCAGCACAAGGTCTGACAATGGCTCTGACGATTTAATTCTGCTACACAACAGTAGTCTGGGTACCACTGCCTAGCAAATGGAGGTCTCGGAGACTCACCAAGGTTATGGCTCTCCAGACCATTACTGACCCACCGCCAAACCAGTCATGCTGGATAGCAAACAAACGAAATGGAGGGTTATGGACCAGCCTAATCAAAGCTCTGATTTGAATCCCATTGAAATGTTATGGGGTTCGGGTTTGACATGGGCAGTACATGCAAGAAAACCCAAAAACATCTTGTAAATAAAGGAATTTGAGCTTAAGGAGTGGTCAAAAATGTCATGTCATTGTCAGAAACTTGTGGGGAGTTATGCAAAATGCCTAAAAGTACTCATTTCTGCTAAGGTGGGCAATACCACCTACTAGGAGAACGGTGTACTTGCTTTTTCTCCACTAGACCAGTATAACTATTGGTATTTCTGTTGAATAAATATTGGAAAAGTTACATTTTCCTTTTTGTTATTCACATATATCACCTTTACCTGAAGCACTGCTTGCATTTAAATCTACTGTTTGCCTTTTCAAATATTTTGAAAAATGTAATTTCCATGGAGTGTACTAACTTTTTCATATGACTGTAGATAGAAACACAGACTGAGGTAATCACATCATAAAAAAATTGAATCTGAAATCTTACATTGCTGCTGAGCTGTAAACTGCTCTACTGTACATCTGTGCACACAGTAGTGACATGACCACCTAAAAAGTGGGGTACCACAGAGGTCTGTCCTCAGACCACAACCTTTTCTGATTTACATTAAGGACATTGATTCTGGTATGGTTAGTGAACTTGTCAAATTTACAGATGACACTAAAACTGCAGTGATGGCAGACATTTTAGGCAGCAAAAGGAATTCAAAAAGACCTGGACGGGATTCAGAACTGCATAAACCCCTGGTATACACAGTTTAAAGTAGAAATGTGCTTCATGTGGGCAAAGGAAACCTCAATTAAAAATACAAGATGGGAGACACTGTCCAACAGGAAGTAACCTCTGAAAAGGACTTAGGGATTGTCATGTATCTGGGATCTTCTAAGGTGCTGGTGCGAACCTTATCCTCTTTTATTCCCTCTGCAGTGCCAAGAAGATGTCCTGTGTGGGCAACTGACTCCATTCCTAGTGGTCCCACCACTACAAGGAGGCGTCACTTATTAAGAGAATACACGACAGGATGGAGCTCCTTCATGCCGTGACTTTAACAGGCTTTGTTAGGCAAGAAAGGCTCCTGGACCAAGGCCCCTGATTTTTTGCATGTTTTTGCACCATCAAGCATACTTTTTGTTTGCTCTTGCATCTCAATTAAAACAGGGACAACCAGGTTACTGACCTAACGTTGCACCTCATGGACCTGCAGTTCATTGAATCAACCACAGGGCTAAAGTTGACACATTTTCATTAAGTAAGCAATGTACAGAAGCAATTAAAAAGGCAAATACAATGGTAGGCTATATCATAAGAACTGTTTACTATAAGTCAAGAGACGTTATGCTTAGACTACATAATGCACTAGTGAGACCGCATTTGGAGTATGGTGTGCAGTTTCTTTCACCACAGAACAAGAAAGACACAGCAAAACTTTAAGCTACGCAGAGGGGGGCCACCAAGTGCATCCTAGGACTTAATGACATGTCCTACAGTGACAGACTCTCAGAATTAAACCTGTTCAGTGTCGAGCAGAGGAGACTGCCTGGGGACCTAATGCAAGCATTTACAATACTCAAAGGCATTGATAAAGTAGATTCAGCAGAATTCCTTCAGCTTAGTGTTGAATCACACACTTGAGAACACCAGTGGACATTAAAGGGAAGAGTATTTAGGACTAAAACCAGGAAGCACGTCTTTAAGCAAAGAGTTGTGCGACTCTGGGACAAACTACCGAGACATGGAGTTGAAGAAGAAACCCTGACAAACCTTTAAGAAGAATCTAGATGAGATATTGGGACAGCTTAGCTATTAGCTAAACAAACGGGCTTGATGGACTGAATGGACTCTTCTCCTGTGTCAGATTTCTTACGTCCTTAAAAAAAATGTGTTCAAGCTCCCAGCACATCTCAGACAGGATTACTATGATAGGCACTATAATAACGACATACGCATGTCAACCAAATAATTCCAAAGCACATGTTGCATACTGCAGTAATTCTGATCTTGAAAAAAATGCTTGGAATTGATAAGATGCAGAGAATGAATCTTCATACCCAAGACCTAGCAAGGAATGAGAAATCAAAAGAGCATCCAAAACACTGACATTAATAGTGTAGCATCAGGAATACTGCCACATCAAATCTCATTTAACTAAGAATCTGTGATTTAAACACATTTTAGTTGGTTTTTTTCCCCGAATAAAGGCACTCATAGGCACAATTCTGGATGAAAGAAAAAATCCTTGGAGAAATACAACGAATTAACAGCATTCTTTGGTAAAGTTTACAAATCAGAAAGCTTTGCATTCAATCAAAGCCTCCAATAAACTCCATCATTCTAGAGCTGAAAACCCGAAACCTCCACTAGGTGCATAATGACTGACGTTCCAAGTAAATAAAAAAAAAACACCATTAACACCAACAACCAATTATTTAAAGCAGATTTGAAACGTGTACGCCATAAATGTAGAAAGCCATAAAAGCGAACGGAGGAAGAGAGAGAGGGAAGTAAAAAAGGAGAGGTAAGAAAAGAAGACAGCATGCCGTGGGTCCAGACTGTGTCAGACGGGTAGTGCCCACACAGTACACAAACACGAGTCAAAAAACACGCAGAACAGTCGTGGCGATAAAGCACCTATGAAGATACATTTGACTGCAGAGAAGCGACGAAGACAAGGGAGAAGCAAAAAGCGGCATTCCCACCTTGGAGTACTCCTGGGCCAGCTTCTGGTACTTGGCTTGCAGATCGGCTGCCATCCCGGCTGTTCAGGAGAGCGGACTTACGGCTAAAAAGCGAGGGGCGAGCAGCTGTCAGCTGATTGAAGCACGCAGTAGCATGCTGTTTCGGAAAGAACATCTGCAGGGAATTTAAAAAATAAAAAAGCACAATAGGATTGGGTAAAAGAGTGGTTTCTCGTAAAATTCTGCAATCCCAGTCACTTCACCGCTGCACAGGTCTAGCTTCAAGCAGTCTCAGTAACGAATCAGCTGAGCAAACGTACCGCGTTTCCTGTTTTGTTGGGTCAGAGGGCAAAACGACACCGCACTTGAGCGATACTGCTGCCATCTGACGACAGGAGGGCGGTAGTGCAGCTCTTGGGGCGCATTCGCTCAACTCGGTACATTGAGACCCATTGCTATCTCAGAAGCAGAGTCCTGGTTTTGTAATGTTGCTCCATATATAAAGGTATATCTCGATTTTCAGTTTCATCTGCATATTTAAAAATGCATTTCATTTTCTAACAAAAAATTGTCTTTAAAAAGTTTTAGAGTAATTGCTATGTTGCAGTGTGGAAAAAATACTTAGCCACTTTTAACATAAGTTTGATTCTTCTGTCTAGGAAAAACTCTCACGTCCACGACCAGATTTCTGTATGGACTAACCCAAGCTGCAGGGGACACTGAATTTAACCAACTTGTTTGAAAGAAAAAAAAAAGTTTTCTTTTCCAAAGAAATATTCCTGTCTCTAGGCTGGCTGATTGTGGCCTCTTTAACCTCATCTCGGTTATTCCTGAGATAACCCATCAGCTGCTAGTCAGACACACACCGCCTTCCCCGAGTTTACTCATCTTCAACAAACAGTAATGGCTGTAGACACAACATTTACGGGGACAGGTAGACTATGAGCAGTCAGAACGTGAAGCATGTGAACTAGAAAGCGATTTGTCGCATTACAGACAAGTTATATCATAAAAACTGTTGACTGTAAGTCAAGAGTCGTTATGCTTAGACTACATAATGCACTACTGAGATCGCATTTGGAGTATGGTGTGCAGTTTCTGTCACCACAGTACAAGAAAGACATAGCAGAACTTTAAGCTGTGTAGAGGAGAGCAACCAAGTGCATCCCAGGATTTAAGGACATGTCCTACTGTGACAGACTCTCAGAATTAAACCTGTTCAGTCTCAAGCAGAGGAGACTGCCTGGGGTCCTAATTTAGGTACTTAAAATCCTGAGAGACATTGATAAAATAGATCCAGCAGAATTCTTTCAGCTTAGTGATGAATCACATACTTAAGAACACCAGTGGAAATTAAGGAGAAGAACATTCAGGACTAAAATCAGGAAGCATGACTTCATGCAAAGAGTTGTGGAACTCTGGAACAAACTACAGAGACATAAAATTGAAGCAGAAACCTTGACAACCTTTAAGAAGAATCTAAATGAGATATTCTGTCTAGGAAAAACTCTTGTGTCCATGGCCAATGATCTCTGCATGGACTAACCCAGTCTGCATTCCAGGGTCCCACAGGCTACAGGGGGCCCTGAATTTCATCTACTTGTTTGAAAAAAAAAATCAATTTGTCGCATTACAGACAGTTCTTCAGAAATGGCCAGTGCAGGGACAAAGCTATGGGGGAGGCTGTGGGGCCCTAGGCCCCCCATTTTGAAGCAAAGCCCCTTGATGATGTAATGTTATGAACCTCATTTTTGATCATCATTGAAATGGACCACACCAAAGCTTCAAGGGGAACCCCACCTCTGGAATGACTTATTGCTTGCTCACCCTGTTGTTTCCTGGCCTACACACACCTTGTAATTTCTTTCTTCACCGCTGGGCCAATGACTGTATCAGACAACAGTTTCCAGTTTTAGTGATGGTGATGACTTTGTTTAAATGGTAAGCTCTGACACTTAGTCTAACGATGCACAAAAAGAGCTTTTGGAGTCTTTCAAAACTGCTGCTCACTAATCTCCAGATTATATTCAGATACAGATAATCCCTTGCAGAATTTCAGTCTGTTCATAAGAGACGCCATTCTAAATGAAATTGCAATTGAGCCCAGACGTGCACAGCAACTGATCAAGTGGCACACACTGAAAGCAAAATATGAGGTGCGCATGTGGACTGATGGAAGTTCGGATAAGCTGCTGGTTTTCTTTGCTCTCTGTATTTAAAAGCATGAGGTTGAGATCCACTGGTCAACAAAAACATCATTTGACATGCAGATCTAAAAGTGTCAGCTTACTTGTCCGGTATTTGCATTTTGTTACGTTATACTTCGTACAGCAGTGAGGAACCCCTTTTCAAAATAAAAATTGTCTTTGACGCACTGATAGAGGTCTACGTACCTGAGCAGAATGCTGTTGTTAACAAATCATTTATGGTTTAGGAGGGTCATTTGGCAATGAAATGATATAAACATCATGCAGTTACTGAGCTTGATGTACCTCTACTGAAATACAAGTGGAGATAATTGATGGCATGACTGGCGAAAACCTTAAGCCTGCTGATGTGTTATTAATTTTATGAAAATTTTTAAATGTATTTTTACTTTGATGTAAGTTGTTTCTTAGTTTTTCTACAACTACTGAAAACACCTGGGGCCTCATGTATACTGTAAACGGTGCGTATGCACAGAAATGTTGCGTAAGAACTTTTACACGTTCAAATCGCGATGTATAAAACCTACACTTGGCGTAAAGCCACGCACTTTTCCACGGTACCTCATACCTTGTCGTACGCAAGTTCACCGCTTGGTTTTGCAGACTGGCGGCACCCAGCGTCAAAGCAGTGCTACTGCTCCTGTATGGTTACACCTTGTGTTCCTGACGTGGCTTTATAAATGCACTGAAACTAACCGCATATTGTTTATTAGTGTAATGCATCTGATTGTAATTAACTTGTTACAATATAATGGTCCAGGGAACAGCCATAGTATTCCAAATACCATAACTGCTTTAGTGTTGGTTACTCTCACTGCACCTTCTTCTTCTTTCAGCTCCTCCCGTTAGGAGTTGCCACAGCGGATCATCTTTTTCCATATTACTCTCACTGCACCACTCTTAGTATTTATATCACTGTATCTGAGTGTGAATCACAGCAGCAGCTGATCGGAAAGAGAATTATCGGTATACAGCTTCAAGCACATGCTGTCTCAGCCACGGCAAAACGTTTCAAAGCCTTTCTTGTACGGACCTCGCGGTTCAGAAACAGTTTCAACCTAAGAACTATAAACGCACTCAATCAAGTGCTCCTTGTAGAACTGTTTGTACTTATAAGTACAATTACCTCACTGTAAACTTACATTACAGTTATAATATTACACAACCTGAGCCACTTTATAAAGCGGGTATTTACATGTGATGACGATATCATTTTTAAGGTGAAATGCAGCAAAATATGTTTATTATATTATACAGATAAAACTTTAACTTCATTTAAATAATCTATATTCTTCACTGGGAGTGTCGTGAAGGATAGAATAATTAAACATGTACTACGAAGATATTTCAATGTTCCTTAAACGTTTTGAAGAATCGACGCTCTAAGCTTACAGATGGCTTAACTTCTATTACAGAGCTGATTGTGTGGCGATTGGGTATTTGGGGAAAGAAAAGCAAAGACTGCAGTGGCGGCTACGCCAATATATATTGAATATAAAACAGAAAGAGAAAATAACAACACAGCTAAGCAGCGACAAATTTCGGCAAAAGTTAAATGCTTGTGTCATGAGCACGAGGCGGCTATGCAGTGTCTGCAATGGACGTGGCCATCCACCGTGCATAAGCTACCTTACTGACATTGGCGGGCGAAGGAGCCACCGATTTTCCTCTGCCCAAGGCCACCACAAGCCTAGAGCCACCCATGAGTACTTCTGCAATAAATTATTTCATCAAAGGTCGCACACAATCACTATGCTGTGAAACACATGTTTAATAACGTGTTTTAACTCCTATCATCATAAAAATGATATCACGTATACATCTCAGTATTTTAGTTATTCAGAGAGCTGTAATATCACGAATGTAATGGACTCTGTGTCCAGTTGGAGGAAGAGAGACGGTTTAAGAAGCAAGTAGTGATTTACACACAGAGAGCACATAGAAGATCACATACAAAACAAAGCATTTAACGTGCTACTTTAATTATGATGTGATTTGAGAAACTGGTTAATTAAACGATTTTAAGATGAAGTTTATGATGTTCTACTTTAATGACAAAATAAACTACGTGATTAAAGTGGAAATGTCGAGATTGAAGTTGACATTTTGTGCTTTTTCCCCACTGTGTGCCTTTTTTCTCTGTACCCTAATAAGCTTTCATATGACACTCAGACAGTGGGCTACAACTCGCCTTTTCACAGCGACTTTGATATGTGACTTCTTTTTTATTTCCGGCACTGTGTGATTTTGTGGATGTGAGCTTTCAAGTTTCTCCAACACGCTATGTCACTCGATCAACTTCCTTTTGTTGATTATACCACGGTTTATTTGAACAAATAGTATGTTTTTCCTTTGCCTCCACTTGGTGTTCGCTGAAATTCTTATATTTTCCCCGTGCTTTTCCCATTGTCTTTTCACAGAAGGCTGAGCTTAAGGGCGATTTATATTCATTTGCATATTCAAAGAGGCGTAATTCTGGGAGGAGTTGGGGCGTTATATAAAGTGCGTGCACAAGCATTACTTTTCACGCTGATCGGGATTTATGTAGCGGGAGAACGTGGAAGTTGGAGTACGCACAAATTCCTACTTTCGGCTTTTGTGCTTATGCCATGTTATAGTGCGAGTTCTACGCATGGCGTTATACATGAGGCCCCTGGTATTGTAAAAATAATTAGGTGCTCCAAAAATGTTTTTAAAACTTTACCTCCTTCTATGCTAGGCAGCACTCGCAGGTATACCAACATTCACTTATTAGACAAAGGCTTTATAATTATTCTAATTACACAGAGGCTTTGTGCACATATAACTGATCACACACAAAAGTTTAGCACACACTATTTTTGACATTAGTCTCTGTTTTTGCCTTTTGCTCACACAGCCTCTGATTTTTTAACTCCAAAAACGGAGACTTTTGAAAAATGCTCTGCAGAGGTGTATACTTCATAAAATGTTTGGTCAGCATTGCAGTTTGGATTGGTAAAAACAAAGAGTTTCAAAAACGTAGACTCTAATCGCACTCTGATTGGTCTGTGTTTGTTACATAGCCCTTCCCTGATTGGATTCATGAAAGAGAGCGATATTCCAACATATCAGGTGTGGAAGAATTGTTTTCTATGGTGCTTGTTGTGTTGCTTACCTGTATGTATCTAGATTGGGTGTTGTTTTGCACGCTTTGAATGCTGCATACATGTGCAAATGCCAAATTATTTACCAGTCTGTACAATTTTGTGATAAATACCGTGGCCAGTAGTGTTACTATCCTTTTAAGGATTTTTTCACCGATGCACACATGCTCAGTGCATGTGAACATCTATGTCATATGCATTTAAAACAAAAATGAGACGCAGAATAAAATGGAAAAGGAGCAGCTGGTACCCTGGTGCAAGTGCAATAACCCGTCTTTCAATAATTACAACAAGATTTCGGAGGTAGAAAGAGTGTAAAGTACCAAATTCCTTGCTGTGCACCTGGCAGAGGACCTGTAATGGTTTGTCAGTACCTCCTTCTTGATTAAGAAAGCAAAGCAGTGGCTACACTTTCCATGCTGCCTGAAGAGGGCAAGCCGACCACGCTGTATCCTCACCACATTTAAATGAGTCCTGACCAGCTGCATCACTGCCTGGTTTAGGAACTGTAACACATCTGATTACAGGCCCATACAAGGGATAGTGCTCTCTGTCAAGACCATCATCGGGACCTATCTGCTATTCCATCATGGACATGTTCTCAAAGTGCTGCATCCATAAGGCCTCTAGAATTATGGGGAATGCAATACAACTTCATTTTTGAATGGTGCTCTTCACTTCCCTCCCACAATCTCTTTGTCTCGTTTAAGTCTGACAGAAGGAATTAGAGTCTGAATACCCAGCATCCTTATTTTATACTCAAATCTAATTATTGTTCTTGTCTGCGTTCCTTTGCATTCCTTGTCCATTGTACATTTTCTGTTATTGTGGATTGCTGTTTGTCAATATGATGACGATTTGTACAGATGTTCAGAAATTCGCTGAAGGATGTTGCCTCGTGATAAGTATATTGTTTGGGTACCCATCTTGCACAAACATTATGGTACCCAAGTTATCATGCACTACACATGTGCAGATCCAGAGCTAATATCCAAATGTGCAGAAACAGTTGACAATGTAATCCATCCAACCATCTACTCTGATGAAGGCATTCAACATGTCGATGTGGGCGATGTTGATGACTGACCATGTCAACCTTTCCATCCATTCAGAAACTTGTTGTTGAGTTCACTTCTATGCTGAGATAACATCCTTTGGTGAATTTCAGCAGGTTTCACTCTATTCGTCCAGACAAATCTCCCCACAAGTGCAATGTTCAACAATGGTGCAATCCCGCATATGAGCGTCTATGTTCATTTGACCTTGACTTCAACAAAATCAAGTTTTCTTAAATTATGGGTCACAACACATTGTGAGACACATGAAGTCTGAACTTGGGTCACACTGATTTGTGAATTACAGTTGCATACTTATTGAGAAAGGGTCGCAAACAGTTTGTGGAAAGCCTTCATTTGGGTTGCCACTTGCAAGGGCAAAGTAAGCCCCCTGGATGATCTCCAACAGAACACCTTCTCCTCCTCCTCTTTGTGATGGTGTTTCTCCGAGGCAGGACCCTTCCCTCAGTTCCACAGCGATTACAGGTTGCAAAGACATGCAATAGACAAAATTGGGCCACAAAAAAAAATTTAAGGAGCACCAAACTAAACAAATGGTAGAGTGCTACACTGTATATATTCAACTACCCATAAGCCATTGTGAACTTGCATTGTGTCATCCTCTATTCTGGTTCGATGGTTACGGCATAATTTTCAAATTGCCTTTACTTTTGATTTGTCCTTATATTTTGAGCTATTTTTTAAATATATTTTTATATATTTTTAGTTCACTTCACAGGTCCTCTCTGCGTGGAGTTTGCATGTTCTCCCTGTGTCTGCATGGGTTTCCTCCGTGTGCTCTGGTTTCCTCCCACAGTCCAAAGACATGCAGGTTAGGTGCATTAGCAATCCTAAATTGTCCATAGTATGTGCTTGGTCTGTGGGTCTGTGTGCCCTGTGGTGGGCTGGCAACCTGCCCGGGGTTTGTTTCCTGCCTTGCGCCCCGTGTTGGCTGGGATTGGCTCCAGCAGACCCCCGTGACCCTGTGTAGCGGGTTGGATAACAGATGGAATATATTTTTACATTTTTTTTTGCTAGTTTTATCTTAACAGTTAAAAAATTGCTGATATTGTGAAAATAGGTTATAGAACAATGTTTTTAAATATTTTTCTCCCTCTCTCCTTCTGTCTTTTTCATTCTGCCTCAAAATGGATTAAGATCAGACCCTCTTTATTTTAATACTTAAAATGAATTACTGTGCTCAGATGGTCATCGAGAACAATTTAATGCTTTGACTTTGCATACTCTGTGCATCCTTCTCTGTAGTTATAATTTCGAATATTCGTTCATCCACTCAGGACCGTTTCTGGGCATAGGCGGTCTAGGCAATCACATAGCGCGCCATCTAGTGGTCAGGGCGCATTACTGCATGCCTATGTACAGATTCCTATCTTTGATAAGAAAACTTTCTCCGGATCGGACCTGCTGCTGCGCGCCTAAGCAGCGCCTGCACTGTCTGTACATGGCAATCAGTTGTCTAGAAACGGCACTGGGTGACGCAACAGTTTTTAAAACAATACAGACCTACGAACACTAGGACTCAAAGCGAAAGTCCGATTATATTGGTTTATATTACTTTCGCATACTAGCGATGTTTGGTCTTAACGTCTGACGACCTATACAATCGAACAAAAACACGAACAACAGCAACAGTGATGATGATGATGCCAATAATAACAATGCTCAAACTGTAGCACAGAAGAGACAGACAAGGCGAAATTAAACGAAACGATCAAAACAGCAACTGGACTGCAGCCCTTGAGTGACTTGCTTAAAGCTGATTCCACCTAAACTACGATCTTCCCCCAAATGTATGTACAAAAGTTTACAAATGTCCTCTGTTGCTCACCACCATTTGTGAGAGTCGCGCAGGGTACACTAAAGCAGTTGTGCGTTTTTGGATAGGCAGATTGCATTATTTGCATACACGAACTTACGTAAATAGGAATTGTGGGTAAAGATAATTATTTGAAAGTAATCACTGTATTCTTCGTTTCACAGAATGTTGTAATTATGCTAAGTTTTCAGTTTATTTTATTAATTTAAACAGTATGCATATGTTACGTTAATGTCTTGGGTAAAAATAAATAAATATGTAAAATGCCACCTTTTTCAAAATGTACATGTTTAGCTGGTGGCTTGAAATAATAACTATGTAACGTATATCTCAGTTTTGAAGATAATGTATGTGTTACTTAGTGTTCTTTAGAGAAAAATTAAAAGCAATAAATAAAGACTACTAATACAGCCCGGTAACTACTTAACTTCTGAAACGGCACTCCTCACGAGTGTATTTTTCTGAGACAATCTTGTAAACAGACGTTGCTATAACTTGGCATTCTCAAATTGTGAATTTGAGATCCTAAACACTTTGCTCTCCCCAGTCCTGTCTCCAGGTCTCAATGTACAAGTATGGCAGTTATGATTCCTCTCAATGCAAAGGGCAGCAAAGATCCAAACCAATTCTGCATCTACTGAAATACTGTTGCACTACTTACTGCATGAGCATAGCCAGGGGAGGTTCAGGTAGGTTGTTCTGCTAGTGGTCTGGAAAAAAAATAATTAGCACATACGGTTTGTAAAATACCCTTTATGTTCTATTAAAATAATACAAATTAAATACACAAATTAAAACAATTCATACACGGCGAAAAAAATATGAACCGCCGTGAATCAGCCTCTTTACCCACGGTGGTGTCTTTGGAGCAACCGGTAGTGGGGCAAGAGGAGCAAGAAAAAAGGAAATGATTGTCCCACAATATAGAACAGCTGTCCTGAGATGGGTCCAGCTGCAGACCTCCACAGCTTCACTGGATAGCCAATTGGATTGCAGGTTTTTTGTCACCTGGTTTACTTGACTTGAGTCAGATAACCCTCCACCAACCCTAATCTTAACCACAGTGCAACCAGGCATTACCACGGACTTATCATATAAAACTAGCCAACCCGCGGCGTACCATACGCCGCATAATCAGGCCGGTTTTTTAATGATTTTTAAGCACAAGGAGAAAATTAACATTTGAAAAATCTGTAATGTAATAAATCAGCAAGAAAAGCAACATTGTAACAATGCACGGAACGAACCAACACACAATCGTCTGTGACTGAAAACTGGCGGACGTCATCGCGCCTTCTCCTGCCAGACGGAGGAATGGGGGTGCACGGCGCGGAGTGTGGAACGGGAGGAGCAGCTCCCTCCGTCATGCTAGTCTGCTGATTTCTCATCCAGTATGCACTGCCTGCTCATGTGCCCACCTCCAACTTGTCACTCGAGTCGTTGTCGTCTTTGCACAGTCCATATGCACCTGTGACTCACGTAGACTTTTCATTGCTCTGTGCGGTTTTGGCTGCCTTTCTATATACTGTATAATCAACCAAGACACCCGACCACGGTAGTAGTGAGGTGGGTGTGTACAAAGTGCAGGAGCATCTAAGAAGACGCATGTTTGTCACGGATGCGAATTGCTGTATGTAGCGTGTAAAACAGTTTGCTATGGTGAACGCGGTCATGCGTTGTAACCGAAAACTCGGTTTCTAAAGACTGCTTACTTCATTGTGTTTTAACCTCAGTTGTAAAGGATTGTTTCAAGGATCCCATGGGATACCCCTCGCAAACCGTTTTACACGCTGCATATGGCGACTCACCTCCACGAGAAATATGCCTCTATGAACAGTCAAGGTGGCTCGGAGGTACATGAGGCCTCTATGACAGACGAATATAAATTACGCCGTTCTTTCTGTGTCGTCGCGTCTGAGTTGGTGGGCGTGGCTCTGCAAGTTGTCGTCGTATCCAATGGTCTTGGAGTTGGTGAGCGTGGCTCCTCCCTGCATGCGCCATAGGTGTCTTACTTGTGAATCCGCTTTCCATGGGTGTCTTGCTTTAGTGAATTATATACAGATTATAGATGGAGTGGAGCTCTGGAGGTCCGCTGACAGTCTATTGGGTATTCTGGAAACGAAAGGTCGGGCTTTCAACTGGACTATTCATGTTCTGCAATACATCATTACTGTAGTTAAAATGTCAGATAATTAGCCAGCTCCACTGTGTTGCAGAGTCGGGTAAGCCATTATCTATCCATTCATTCATCCATTTTCCAACCCGCTGAATCCAAACACAGGGTCACGGGGGTCTGCTGGAGCCAATCCCAGCCAACACAGGGCACAAGGCAGGAACCAATCCCAGGCAGGGTGCCAACCCACCACAGGCCATTATCTAACATCATCTAATATTGTGATGGGTAAAATCAGCTCGCTACTGTTGTGAAAGAACATTGGAATACTACACTCTTAAAAATTCTGTTTCTTTAATGGCAAAGTATGGTTCATTAATGGATTGTGTGGTTCCTATAGAAATAGGACTTAACCAAGGACCACTTCATTCTAGCAAGGGTTCTTTGCATATGAATTTGGTTCTTTGTGCTATGGAAAAAACTTTCTAATATGTAGAAAAACCAATAAATCTTTAATGAATTGCAGACTACCTAGCAGCGTACTAAGAGATTAAGAAAGGAGAGTCCTTCAAAATTCAAGAGCCATTGGTATTTCACAAATCTGTTACCATAGATAGATAGATAGATAGATAGATAGATAGATAGATAGATAGATAGATAGATGGGAGAATTTGATGTTTCACAGAAACTATTTAAATAGATCAATGAATACAAAAAATGACAGATAAATAAATATACACACATTATGGTCTGAACACACACTATAATGACTAAAAATGAAGAACAATTAAAAACTAAAGACTTCTGACTTGCAGTCAGTAAAGCATTATGCAGATGTATTGCTGTTGGTACGAAGGAGGTCCCGTAGTGTCTCCTGACACACTTCTACTGAATAATTTGTTGGCTGAAAGTCCTCAGTGCTGGTGAGTCAGAGAGGATGTGCAGCATTGTTCATAATAGCACTCAGTTTTGTTTTCATTCTTTCCTTTGCTATGACCTCCGGGGGTCCACAGTGCATCCCATAACTGAGCTTGCCCTTCTAATTAGCTTGTTGATTCAGTGGACCTCTCTCGAAGTGATGTTACTAGCCCAGCACACCACAATGCAGACAATTGCACTGAACATCAAAGAGTTATAGAAGATGTGAAAGAAGTCTCATCTCACATTAAAGGAACACAGTCTCCTAAAGAAAGAATAAAAAGCTCAGCCCTTTCTTCTATAGTTCCTCTGTGTTCTGAGACCAGTTCAACCTGTCACTGATGTTGGACCCCAAGTACTTGTAGGAGTGGACCACTTCTACATCCTCTCCCTGAACAGGGACTAGACAAAGAAGCTTTTTGGTGTTGTGAAAGTCAATAACCAGTTCCTTGGTTTTGCAGATGAAAAGATGCAGACAATTATCTTTGTACAGTTCTTTGTACTGTCCTCTGTCTTATCCCCTTATCTATACACCCCATAAGTGCAGAATCATCTAAGAACTTCTTCAAGTGACATGACCTGGTGATATATGTATTGTCTGAAGTGTGCAGAATGAAGAGAACAGGCTTGTTCCTTGTGGTGCTCCAGTGTCATTCACATCCGTATCAGAGACACAGTCCTTGTGTATCACAAACTGTGGTCTGCCTACATTCCTCTGCGTTTACCCCTTAACAGGGATGGCTGGATGGTACTGAAGGCACTGGGGATATTAACAAATGTAATCCTCACAGTGCTGCCAGCTTTGGCCATATATATAAATGAGTCATATTTTGAAAAACTGCAGCATTGTATATAAAAGATTGATTGAGCAGATCGATCGATTGATTTATAAGCAAATTAACCAGCTTTAGAGAGACCTTTTCAAATAAATAAATTGCTATTTTGACATGTGCCATCTGGAAAAGTCCAACTATGAAATGTAAATAGCCATATTAATAAGGTAATTTTTCAATAACACTTGCAAAACTCAAATGAAAAGGTAAATAAAAACTGAATAAACGCCTATGAGCATGTCATAACTACGTCGTATTCGTGTGTAGTATTATCAGATGTCGCGTTCTGTTTTACATGTTATTTTACAAGATGTACAGTATTTATTTATGTAGTGCATTTATAAACAAAGACATTGGCCACATTTTACTTTGAAATTAACACTAATTTGATACGATTTTAAAAACTGGAATAAGAGACAAAGCTATGCTCTGAATAATAAATGTCACCGTTATAATTGGTCTGTCTTGTTGCATCTTTTTATTTTAAGCTTTTCACAAGAAACCCTTAGGACGGGGAATCTTGTAAAATACATCGAAAATGAACAAAATGATAAGCAAATTAAAAAAGTCAATTTTTTTCAAGTTAGCCCTCAGTGCTGGACGCAGGAAGGGGGAAGTAGAAGTTTAGTGGGCGCGGTTATGGTTTCGGACACGCCCATGTAACGTTTTCCTAAATTGTACTGTTAGATGTGGGCGGGTCGGAGTGAGCAGCCCCATCCCATCCTTGTTGCCGCTTGCGAGGAGCTTTACTCGATCTGCCAAAGCATTTCTTCGTTTTCCTCTCGAAACATTCGGTTCATACAATGCTGCAAAAGCTCTAGAACTGTCATATGAAAACAGTAGATACTAATGTCTTGATTAAGCTGTTGTATTATTTTTCGAGTCACATTCATGAACGAGTTTCTTTCTGCTGTCTTCTATTGAAATGTACGTATACTGTACTATGTCTTTACATTATGATGGTTAGTGGGATCTGCACCAAGGTAATTCCTAACTAATGTTACTTTTAGTTCACATAAGGTATGGTGCTTTCATGCGCAGTTTTTTTGTATGTGAAGGTTTTCACATTAATTAATGAATGCATTAACTGTTTTAAAGACTTTTAAAAAAAAAAAAATAATAATAAAAAGACCCACCCTACGTGGGAGACTAGCCACGCCCCTATACTATTCTTGTGTAGCGCCTACTCAAATCCCAGCGCTTCCTTCCCGTGCTTCTCTCAGAAAACCTAGGTGGGGGTCAATGTTTCAAGCCCTGGGGGCTTTCCCTCATATGTGCACCCCTGCTGATGGTTTGGCCACTAACCCCAGGTGAGCGACGAGGGGCAGAACCGGCTCGGGGTGCGCGGAGTTAGAAGAAGGAGTCAACAAGTTCGAGCGCAAGACACTAGCGAATGCCAAATCCATTCCACAATCTTACATCCCCGGTGTCGTTACAATATTTTTGCAATGGTAATGTAATTTACGATCGCATGGCAAGACGCTCTATAACAGGGGCCTGAGGTCTGTGGAAGGGTTTCAGGGGGTCCGTGAGGGTCAGATAAAAATTAACATTTATATTCACTGTACAGCCCGGTACTGTTGCTAGATGTAGTAGTAGTAGTAGTAATGGTAGCAGCAAACGTAGTAGTAGTAGTAGAAGATCTGTTTTAATTTGCACAAGATGATTTCATTTCATAATTATGTGTGGCCATTACTTTTTGCATAAAAAAATGAGTGTTACTTTAAAGTTTAATAATACTTTGTGCATGTCGTCTATGTATGAAACAATCAAATCTCGATAAATAAAGTACATTATATTCATTGCATGCAAAATTGTGTTTTTGTGAATAATTTTGGGTAAGGGAGTTCATAGCTTTCATCAAATTTTTAAAGGAGTTCGTGACTCAAAAAAGGCTAAGAATCACTGGTCTGTAATATGAACTCAGATTGAGCGAACATGTTCAATCAAGATAAAGTGAGGAGAGTACATCTCTATTAAAACTATGGAACATTATTATTATTATTATTATTATTATTATTTTGAAAGGACGTGTCAGATTTCAGCTGCTATACGGAATGCGTAAATGAAGGATCGATTAAGAAGTCGGCATCCGCCAGCCTTGCTTTGTCCTCCACACTGCTTCCTTCTTCTCTCTCTTATCTTTGTCTTCACATTTTCAAGGTGCTTTGTCTGCTGCCGCACTTCCCCACCCAGTCTGCCCACCGGCTTGGGGCCCCGTTGCCTGGTGACTGACTGCTCGCAGGACGCAGCTGCTGGGCTCGAGAAGATTTTCTCCTGAATATGTATGAAGCTTGGCGTTTGTGCTGAAACTTGGCCAACAATTAAGTGCCAGAAATGATTTGCGGTTATAGGACGGGCATTCGGGGGCATGTCGTGACAATCTGTCTTAAGATGCGGCATGAAGTAAACATTAGCAGATCGTGCAGAGCCAGGAATATCACGTAGCCAGGGACAAATGCGCGTAACCGAACACTACATGGTCTCGGCAGCTCTGGCTGGTGGTCTTAACAGGGGATTACATCAGATGTTGGTTGATTATGGACACTTCATACGTTTATACTCTTAACTGTCAGTTTTCTAGCTTGCTGCTCTCGGCCCCATGCTACTGCTTCACTTAATCGATTTAACAAAACTCATTAAAGTCAAAGTTGTTGGACTGTAGTGTCGGCGATCTTAAACACTACGAATGAGCAAAAGGGTGGAAAATCAGAAAGGGCGACTCAGGATTGTGTTACTTATAGCAGATTAGAGAAGCACGCGGAAACAAGACAGCGTAAAGACCCAGACAGAGAGACAGACAAACCTCCAGATGTAAGCCCGGGCGTTTCACGAGCAGAACTGTCCTGCAATGGTGGAATGGCAGAGCGCAAGAGGGCGGCGGTCGAAAAATAAAAAACCGAAGAGATCTGACTCCCTTAAGTTCCAAAATGTAGGTATCGGGTTTGTAGGAATGTAGAGTCTAATACCTGTGTGGATCGCTTATGTTTTACAAATGAGCGCAGTGGCTCACGAAAGTGGGTACGCGAAGTGCGGCGGCTGCATTCCAGAGGAGTAGTCGCTACGGGACACGTACTGTACCTGCAAATGTAATGCCTCGGTATTTATTCTAAAATCAGTCAGTCATTCTCCAACCCCGCTATATCCAAACACAGGGTCACGGGGTCTGCGCAAGACAGGAACAAATCCCGGGCAGGGCGCCAGCCCACCGCATTGTTCTAAAATCACAGTAGTCAAATGTTATATAACTTAACCTTTAGATTTTGTATAAATAATAGTTATTTATTTATTTATTTATTTTCCCCACACACAATTTCGTGTTATTAGCGGGCCGCAGAATCCTGCTGCGATTTGACATTGACTTCCAATCGTGGACCCTCTTGATTAACAACGTGGGGAAGACGAAGCTGTTAGTTTTTATTTGCGCCAGTCCTCCTCCAGCACCATCCAAAAGTGGGTTTGTCTGACCAGTTCACCTAAGCTTTACCGAAATCGTTTAGACGGTGGGAAGCGCAGTGGTAGGGCTGCTGCTTTGCTACAAGAAGCTCGGAGTTCACACCTTGTGTGGAGTTTGCTTGTTCTCCCCATGTTAGCGTGGCTTCCTCCAGGTGCTCTGGTGTCCTTGCACAGTACAAACACATGCATATAGGCGATTGGTAATACTAAATTGGACTAGTCAGTGTGTGTGTTTGTGTGTGTGCAGGGGCAGATCTACAATGAAACTAATGATGCTATTCGCTTCAGGGCCCCTAATCCTGGAGGACCCCAGAATTGACATTTATAGTTTAAAAATGTGTCTACTGTATGGAAATGTAATATATATATATTATATATGTATATATTAATTAGGGAGTTCCCCCTGCTCGCTTCATTCGCCAACCCCCGCAGCCTGCTAGGCACCAGCCACTTCGCGTCTCTGCCGCTCGCGTTGTGAAGAGGGGGGCTGAACGCACCCAAAGGAGAAGCGGTCGCTACTGTAAAACCTCCACTTAAATGGTGATACAATGGGAAACAAATGCAGAGTTTTGCTCGATCAACTGCTGCCTTGCTGCTGCTGCCGTGCCGCGTGATCTGCATCTCGCACGCTGCTTCGAACATTTAAAAGCATGTACAGCAGCTGTCCTACTCTTTGTCTTTTATTTCTGGCCCCGGGCGTGGTTAAATCTTTTGGCACAAAGTCTCGTCTTGTGGAACGTGAGTTCTTGATATTTTTTAGTTTATAATTTAAAAAAGGAATAAGAATCTAAAAAATCTAACAATATCACATTAAAGATTGATAAATTCTGAAAAGAACGATACCAAACATATATATGTAGGTTTTAAAATAACCCCGATTTACAGAGTGACAAAAAATGTAACATAAAAATGTCACCGTTGCACAAAATAGTTGCACTTTTAGGTTTAGGATTTTATATATAATATATAGAGATTAGATTATATAGTGTAACTAGCAAAATACCCGCGCTTCGCAGCGGAGAAGTAGTGTGTTAAAGAAGTTATGAAAAAGAAAAGGAAACATTTTAAAAATAACCTGATTGTCAATGTAATTGTTTTGTGACTGTTATGAGTGTCATCAAGGATTTGATTATCATTATTTCTTTCAATCAGGTTCATATTTGGAGGATGTGTTGTGTTCAAGTTACATTCCGTGTTTGTCAACCGTTGTAAAGATAACAGGTTTCATTCATCAAAGTGTTCACTACCCAAATCGCTACTCGTGAATCTAAGATGTTTAACAGGCATTGCCGGTATTAACTTGTAGATTTGCCTGCGAATATTTAGCGACAGCATCTCTATTAACTTGTGGATTTGCCTGCGAGTATTTGGCAGCAGCGTCACAAAGTTGTTTCCATCTAGCTGTATCAGAAAATGTACCACGACGTCTGACATGCCTCCTTATTACTGTTTTCTCACAGCTTGGATTGCTGCTGTCATAATCGGTTTGAGTTTCATGGTTTGTTTCAATTACGACAGTATTTGTAGGACTTGTATTGAAGTGACATTCGGCATCTGTCAAGCGTTGTAAGCATACAAACGGTTTCATCGATAACTTCACATCCAGCTTTTGAAACATTCATAAACATCAAAGTGTCCATTACTGAAATTGTCACCTGTGAACCTAAGATGTTTAAGAGGAATTGGCGGTTCTCCAAAGGTGTAAAATATTTGTCCATTACGGTACACTTGAAAGTGACAACCGAACAATTCAGCGGCAGCCATCAACTCACATGCAGAACCATAGGTGAAGGGCTTAAGCATTTCACTCTTCTAGTGCTCCTGTGTAGTATAATTACCTCCTGTACCATCATCAGTCCACACCTTGAACCTGTCCCAGTCATTCAATACATAAGACACAATGTTCCTCCAGATATCAAGAGTGAGCCTGATATGGCTGTGCAATATGTAACACAGAGAATGGAAAAGGCAGGTGCCATCTCCGGGCATGGAAACCACTCGGTAAGTGACAGTTCTTTGATCGATGGTGATCACCTCGATAGACATGTTAATGGGGGTACGGTTGGAATGATAAAGGAAATGGGTACCTGAACAGTAAACTAAGTCTAAAATACCTATACAATAACTATAATAATAATAAATGAACAATAAAACAGCGGAGAAGCCGTGGATTAAATAAAAAGGCTGCAGTTATCAGCAGGGAGACATGAATATTGTGGCGAAGCAAGGAAGGGAATGAAGAGACTGGAGCGACGGACGGCTTTATATGGGCAGGCAGCCAATTATGTGGGAGGTGTGGGGATGGGGGCACAACGCCGCCTCACACGGCGACCAAGCTGCAGGCTATGGACGTTTATATGTACGTAAGTAGGATTCAGTTATGACCATTACGCGTAGAATTTCGAAATGAAACCTGCTTAACTTTTGTAAGTAAGGATTTATGAATATGCTTGTATGTTTCAGACGCTTCATATTTTTTGCTGCCTTTTCAATTGTGTAATTCGGGTTTTGTTCAGCGCTCTTTGGAACTGTTGCTTTTTATCTGTGCACTCGTCAGTTCACGTGAGCCGCTCGGTGTACATGCATCGAAGTTTCCCAGCTGTGCTGGTGCCATCTCGTGCTATGTCCATGGCTGTATTTAATGTTACCTTAGTCCTGGCACTTAAAACTTTCTCTCGCAGTTTCACTGAGTTTGTGTCAAACGCCACCCTGACCATCTCATCTTCCTCTCCATAAGCATAGTCCTTCACCCGTGAATATTTACCCGTGGCAGTTTGCTATTGGATTGCCGCTGACGGACGGCCTTATATGGGTAGGCACTAAATTACAAACGCCAGCGGCAGCCTGTCTATGAACTTAATTTAAAGTGTAGGTTTACATCGTGCTTTGTTTCCGCAGTAGCAGAACTCATGAATATGGTTGTATATGTCACTCGCTCGCTTCTTATTGTTTCGCTGCCTTCTCAATTATATAATGCATGTTTTCTTCAGCGCTTTTTGAGGTCTTCCTGGTTTTCTATGTACTGCGTGATTACGTGGGAGGCGTGATGATGTCACACGAAACTCCGCCCCCACGGCGTTGAAGCTCATCTCCATTACAGTAAATGGAGAAAAACTGCTTCCAGTTATGACCATTACGCGTAGAATTTCGATATAAAACCTGCCCAACTTTTGTAAGGAAGCTGTAAGGAATGAACCTGCCAAATTTCAGCCTTCCACCCACACGGGAAGTTGGAGAATTAGTGGTGAGTCAGTGAGTGAGTGAGTGAGTGAGTGAGTGAGTGAGTGAGTGAGTGAGTGAGTGAGGGCTTTGCCTTTTATTAGTATAGATTCAATACAAAATAATAGCTAAAATAAAAATTAGAAAGGTTATTAAAGCATCATGTAGGCTAGCTGTAAATGGAAAAATGCTCAAATTATGTTTCTTTTTTAAATTCAAATTTTAATTAGAAACAGATAACATTCCATAAAATCAACTCAAACTTCAAGTCAAATTATGTTTCACTCTAAATATAGTTAATATAAAATAGGTCTAAAAACACTATTAACATTTGAGATAGAAATTCAAATTTTTATTAAAATGATTCATCTTGCTTTTTGTTGTTAGCTGTTAACATTTCTCAAACTTTGAAGGTTTCCCAAAGAAATCCACCTCAGGAAGCAGTGGGAGGTCAGGTAGCCCTTAGATGGGATTTTGAGAAAGCTGTCAATGTGATGTGCGCCGTGCTAGTTTGGTAACAGATGCTGTACCGGCATCATATGATCAAAGCTACCACTCGCTCACATTAAAAAACAAAGGAGGTTTGATGATTCCTTCTGAGGACACAGTCAAGGTGGTCAAAGTAGCTGAGCGTGTTATCCAACAGTCGACATTAGGACAAGCTGTCAGTGTATCTTTGATCAATCAGTCTGTTCAGGCTGAGATTGGTTCAGATGATGTGTTTTTTTTCCAAGGACCACATTGAGGAAACACAATTTGAAATTGACAACCATCATTTTATGCCCATGACTTTAGTTGTGTCTGTCTTCCACAAACTAAGGCTGCACCATATTGCCAGACTGAATACTCTCAAATTACAGAGTGGCAACACACAGAAAAAGCTATGTAAGACAGTTCTGTTTCAAGAATTTTAGATTCTATCCTGTATGTAACCACATTGTGTGTGTGCGTGTGAGAGAGAGATATTGAGACACCAATGAGTGAAATGTTTTCAGAAATTATTAAGCCAATTTGTATACAATAAAATTGTTTATTTTTGTCATTGAGTGTATCATTTCACTTTTAAAAGAAAGACAAACAAAGATAACTGCCAGTAACAGTGCAAAATTCACAATTAGTATGCCAGTTTGAAAAGATAAGTTTTGAGGGTAGTTTTAAAATATGTTATTTAATTGAGCTTACGTATATGAGAGGGAAGAAAATTCCAGAGTTGAGGAGCACTATGAGAGACGCTTGAGCTCCCATAGCACTGAGTTTGATGTGTGGTACAGAAAGTAGAGCTGCAGATGAGAATCTGAGTGAGCGAGAGGAGTGTCAGTCTGTAGGAGATCAGTGAGGTAGGGGGGAGCTTTAAATGTTAAGAGCGGTATTTTGCATTGTATTTAGTAGTGAACAGGGAGCCAGTGAAGTTAAGTGAGAATAGGTGTAACATGTTCAGTGTATTTAGAACAGGTTATTATACTGGCAGCAGAATTTTGAAGAAATTGTAAGCGATGGATAAGTTTTTGTGGGATGCCAGATAGAATAGCATTACAGTAATCTATATGTGAGGTGACTCGGACATTAACCAATACTTTAGTGCTGTGTTACATAAGAACAGGACGAAGTGTAGAAATGTTTCAGAGATGGAAGAAGGCAGTCAGAGAAATGTTACTTATATGGGAGGAATTATTTAATAATAATAATAATAATAATAATGATTATTATTATTATTTAATAATTGCCATTATTAGTGTATAAATGGATATAAATAATTGCATTTAAACGATTCTCCAAAATCTGTTATATGTAAATGATACTGTTTTAAACGTTATTGTTATTTCATCAGAAAACCCAGTTTACACGTCTACCTGTATTAGTTTAAATGGCACTTTTGCCACTTGCAATATGACGGATGCGTTGACGTATTGTATTGACTGGATAACACAGTGAATTTGGCATCTATCTATATATATCTATGGTGTAAACAGCCTGCGGAGAGAGATATGGAAGGCCAAGAGGCAGATGGGGAGATTCCTGGGCCATCACAGGTGACACGTCATCAACCCATGCCTCAACGAGCCGGGAGGAATCTCCGTCCCTTGAGGTCAGACCGGACCCTCTATCTGAAATGCACTTTCAGTTCAGAGAAATGCCGGTTGCTTTCATAAGGGAGCAGTGGAATGATGACTCCCTGAAACATGCTAAAAATGCAGCAGTACTTGTCAATGGCCAATGCACTCATCAGCCCATGCCACAGGATTCTCACTTTGTAATAGAAAACAACCTGTTATATCGAATAGCTGTACATGAGGGGGAGGTGAAAAAGCTGTTGTTAATAGCACGAACTTACTGGCGGCAAGTCTGTGAATTAGCACACGCCCACCTCCTAGGAGGCCATTTGGGCACCGAAAAAACATTAGAGTGGATTAAGCTCCGATTTTTTTGGCCGGGAATTAATGAGGAGGTTCGCCGTTTTTGCGTCTCTTGTCCAGACTGTCAATTACGGCAAATTCCAAGGAGGGACCGTGCCCCTCTCGTTCCCCTTCCCTTAATTGATGTTCCCTTTGAGAGAATTCAGGTCGACATTGTAGGACCCTTAAAGCCCTCAGCCCGAGGACATAAATATAGATTAGTCCTCGCTGATTATGCTACTCGATATCCTGAGGCTGTTCCCCTGCGCTCAACCACGTCGAAAATAATCGCACGGGAACTTGTAGGGGTCTTTGCGTGCGTAGGTATTCCTAAAGAGGTCCTTACAGATCAAGGGACGCCATTCACCTTGGAGACATTCAGGGAAGTTGCTAAGTTACTTAAAATAAAACACTTATAGACAGCGGTGTATCGTCCTCAAACCGATGGTCTAGTGGAGAGGTTTAATCAGACTCTCAAGCAAATGCTTCGCAAGGTGGTCAGTGAAGACAGAAGGAATTGGGATCAACTCCTCCCCCTCGTACTGTTTGCCTATCGGGAAGTCCATCAAGCCTCTATGGAGTTTTTGCCTTTTGAATTATTATATGGACGACAACCTTGGGGATTATTGTATATTTTGAAACAAGGATGGGAAGGAGAGGCCCTTCCCTCTACCAATATATTGGAGTATATCACGCAGTTATGCAATCGATTTGGAAAAATTAGCCCTGTTCTAAAAAGTCACTTAGAAAAAGCACAAGCAGCACAGGCCCGTTATTATAATCGTGGTACAACCCTCTGAGAATTCCACCCGGGAGATCGTGTCATGGTCTTAGTTCCTACCTCCCACTCCAAAATACTTACCCACTGGCATGGACCTTATGAATTTAAGGAGACTAAAGGACTCGTTGGTTATTTGGTGAAACAACCCAATCATCGACCGAGCGAGCGGATTTATCATATGAATTTTCTGAAGCCCTGGAAGGAAAGGGATTCTGATCCCACCTCTGTTCAGTCCAGCTCATTATTTGCTCACACCATCAACCTTAATTTTGGTACAGAGTTAAACTCTAACCAGAGATGGGAGCTGGAAGCAGCTATCCTGTCCATACTGGAGGTGGTGAGTGAAAAACCCGGAAGGATCTCTTTGATTGCATTTGACATAGTGACAGTGCCCGGGGTTATCGTTAGAGAGCAGCCCTATTGACTTCCCGAGGCAAAGAAAACAGAGGTGGAACTTGAAATCAAGCATATGCTGGAACTAGGAGTGATAGAGGAAAGTTATAGTCCCTGTTCCAGCCCAATTGTATTGGTTAATAAGCCTGATGGGAGTTGGAGGTTTTGCAATGACTTCCGTCGGCTTAATCACTCCAACGCTGATGCCCTTTCTCATTCTCATGACCTCTCGGTGCAGATTGCTCAACCCAGTGGGTCTGGGCTAAGGGGGTGGCCTCATCACACATGTGTGTTTAGGAGACAGCTAAAGGTCCTGGAGAACTGTAATACTACACCAGACCAGGGGGAGGCAGAGTGTGCTGAATGTCTCTCTCAGTTTCTTACAGACCATTCCTGGGAAATCTCACCAGGTTCCAGCACCTCTGATGATGTCACTTCCGGCTCCAGCGTCTCTGATGACATCACTTCCAGCTCCATGCACCTCTGATGATGTCACTTCTGGTTCCGGACTAGATGACATCATTTCCTTCCCCAGCCCTTAAAACCTCCATCTTACCTCCAAATAATCAGTTCTGTTTTGAACTCATCTCTTTTCAAATATTTCAAAAACTTTTGCAGCAGGGAAAAATATACGGATGGCTGCCCCAAACCTTTATGATGTCTGGAGACTCATTCTTATTACAATGGTCAAGTCACGTCATACTGATATCCATTGGAAGCATGTTCCCATGAGATGGTGACATAGGCAAGGAAAGTAATAATCAGCCAGCCCGGAACAACTGGAATTGAAAACCTTGCAGGTCTCAGAAATAAAAGAACAAGGCAGGTCCCAACTCAGAGCAGGTTACAGATTATGACAGCAGTGGAATTCGAAAGGCTTAAAACAAACCTTGGCGTGATACACATGCAGAGCAAGTTAAAAAATATGACACTACAATTCGAAGGTATCAAACAACAGAGAGTACAGATTGCATTTGCGCAAACAAATGGAAATTATTACTAGGTGAAATAACAGAACAACAAAAAGAGATTGAATATATGGACATAGGTGATATGTCGGAGGTATGTAGATATTGTAAGGCTGTACAGTTTACGTCGGAGACTTGTAGATCGTCTAATTCGTGTTGCCATCAGGGAAAAATACCTACGCTATTAGAATCTGTGTTCCCGCAACAATTACAGCTACGACCAGTTTAATTTCGAAAAAAACAGAGTTTGGTCAGGTGTATAATACCCGCGCTTCGCAGTGGAGAAGTAGTGTGTTAAAGAAGTTATGAAAAAGAAAAGGGAACATTTTAAAAAATAACGTAACATGATTGTCAATGTAATTGTTTTGTGACTGTTATGAGTGTTGCTGTCATCAAGGATTTTATTATCATTATTTCTTTCAATCTGGTTCATATTTGGAGGATGTGTTGTGTTCAAGTTACATTCCGTGTTTGTCAACCATTGAAAAGATAACAGGTTTCATTCATCGATTCCTTTCTTACTGCATCAATAAACAGCACGTCTTCCTCTTTATTTGAGACATCACACACTGCATGCACAGGTTTTTTTACACTGTCTTCCTTTAGCTGGACATTGACTTTTTCCACCGTGTGCTTTGTTTCCACAGTAGCTGCACTTATGAATATGCTTGTATGCGTCACTCGCTTCATATTCTTTTGCTGCCTTCTCAATTGTGTAATGCTTTTTTGTTCAGCACTCTTTGGAGCTGTTGCTTTTTGTCTGCATACTGTGTTCACAGTCAATTCACATAAGCCACTTGGAGTACATGCATCGAAGGTTCTCAGCTGTGCTTGTGCTTTCTCGTGCGATGTTGCGATGTTAGCTCAGACCCGGCAATGCGTCTTCTCATTAAACTTGTATCTCGCGAATATCGTATTCGGCGTGTCCTTCACCCACGAATATTTAGCGGCAGCGTGTCTATTGGATTGCCACTGGCGGACGGCCTTATATGGGCAGGCACTCAATTACGTGGGAGGCGTGACAATGAGGGACGCAACTCCGCCTCACATGGCGACCGAGCTGCAGGCTATGGCCAGTATATATGTACATAAGTAGGTTCCAGTTATGACCGTTACGTGTAGAATTTCGAAATGAATCCTGCCTAACTATTGTAAGTAAGCTGTAAGGAATGAGCCTGCCAAATTTCAGCCTTCTACCTTCATGGGAAGTTGGAGAATTAGTGATGAGTCAGTGAGCCAGTCAGTCAGTGAGGGCTTTGCCTTTTATTAGTATAGATCACGGAGAAGCGATGCAACATTGAATCGAAAGAGTTAAACGATCCGACGTAACAGAAGTTATACAACCAATAAACCAACCAACCAACCATTTTCTAACCCGCTGAATCCGAACACAGGGTCACGGGGGCTGCTGGAGCCAATCCCAGCCAACACAGGGCACAAGGCAGGAAACAACCCTGGGCAGGGTGCCAACCCACTGCAGGACACACACAAACACATCCACACACCAAGCACACACTAGGGCCAATTTAGAATCACCAATCCACCTAACCTGCATGTCTTTGGACTGTGGGAGGAAACCTTTTATTAGGAAACCCGCAGATCACGGGGAGAACATGCAAACTCCAACAGGGAGGTCCGGAAGCGAACCCGGGTCTCCTAACTGCGAGGCAGCAGCGCTACCACTGCGCCACCATGCCGCCCTATACAACCAATAATGGATACATAATGGATAATAATGGATACATTATCTTGGATGTCTATATGAATCTGAAAGATCATAGCTGCATGTATAATAAACCCACATGTGGGGAATTGTCAGTGATAATACTTTTGAAAAACGGAAATATCAAAGACAGAGTAGATATTCGTGTATATCCAAAGGCAAAGCATGATTCGTCATGTATGTCAAATACATAGCCACATGCCTACCCTTTACTGTTTCCTTTGCTTTTCCCAGATGGCAAAACAGGATGGTCATACAATATGAAACAAATGCATTCAGAAAAACGAATAACACCCACACAATATTTCGGGTAAATCTCTAACCTAATCGGCTCTTCTTTATTATATCGAATCAAGCTAAACTTAGAACGGAACATATGCAAGGTCCCATTGATTATGTTCACAATTCAAATATCAATAGGTCAGACAAATTCAAAATAGATAAAGCAGTAATATTACCATCATTATATCAAGGTAGTCCAAGAGCATTGCAACAGTTATTTCATGATGCAACCAAAGCTATTGGACGGCCAGATTTCTTTATTACAATCGCGTGCAATCCACAATGGCCAGAAACCCGCAGCTTCTTGAAAACAATGCCACCTGCTACTTCGGTTCTGGATTATTCCCACTTTCTCAAGTAGATTGTTTTATCAGAAAGTCTTATTTTTATTGAATGAACTCGAAACGGGAATATGCCATTCATATTAAAACGTTTACAGTTTCCTGTGAGAATAGCTTTTGAAATGACAATTAACAAATCACAAGGACAAACATTTGAAAAAGCTGGTTTATATATTAGAGACAAATGACATTCACTCACAGCCAGTTTTACGTTGCATTATCATGCTGTAAGACCAAGCAAGGAATCAAAATTCAATGCAATCTTGAAGAACACTCCATTCCAAATATTGTTTTTACTGAAGTTCTAAAATAAAAAGTGAACATAATGCATATGTAACAATTCCCATGGAAAAAAAAAAACACTTTAAATTGTATTTCCACAGGACTAAACCCGGGGGTTGGCTAGCGAAGCAATCAGGGGGCAGAGCCCCATAGTTAATTAAAAGATAAAACTTGTTTACTTCTGAGTCTTGCCATTTTTTGTCTTGATAGCTGTTTCATGTTGGCAGTAAACACCGAGAGAAGTCATGGAGGTTACCTGTATCACGTCATTTATGAAACAGCATAAAGATCAGTGCAACTATACTTATCCAAGTTTGATGGATACAAACTTGAGTAACACTGGAGAACTATGAGGACCAGCGCTGTCTCATTCTCTGTTCACTTTGTACACCACAAAGTGACAATTCCAACACCAAAGGTTTATGTTTAACAGCCATAACAATGTATCGTAGATTAATTATAAAAAAAGAGAAAAGCTGAAAAACGCTATTAAAACTGAAGGTACCTAACTGACACTGTGATTTCAAAATGCAGCCTGACTTGTGTCGCTGGGGAAGAACACCACCCACTAGCAGAAGGGAGCGCTCTTCCAATAGACACAGCTTGCAGCGTACTGCATGGTAGTAGTACTTCAGTAATCGGTAGGCACTGGCGTGCGCATTTTTATTTATTTTTTGGCCCTGACAGTTAACAGATACTGAAGGTTAATCGAGTGATGGATAATTGAGGTTTTACTGTATCCAGAAATCCCCATAAGAGGGAGGATAATTATAAACCCCTGGCTTGTACACAAATAGCAAACAAAGAATATTTATAAATAAAATGATTTTATTAGAAAAAAATTAAATAATACACAAAACTAACAAAAACACAGAATAATACAAATAATAACCACAAGCAGCAATACTAACATCAATAAATGAAGCAGACATGACCATTAAAGCAGAATTTGAACACCTGGCTGAAACATCAGCCCACAGAAAACACACACATCAGGTTCACGTGAGTGCTCAGTTCAGAGGCTGTACAAATGCCAGTCTATTTTTGTTTTAAAGGACCTCTTTCAGGTTGCTATATGCCATGGCGGTACTACACAACTTACAGATAAATTCAAAGTCTAACATGCGATGCACTGTTTCCCCAGCTTGGTCATGGACAATGTGGAGACATTGTCATGGTGTTCTGACTTTCCTTCCTCATCCATAACACTTCCAGGTTCCAACTTGTCTTACTGTGTGTGAATGAGTATGGGAATGCATGAGAGTGAACAAGCTCTGAGTCGGACTGGTGTCTCATCCAGAGATTGTTCTTGCATTATGCCCTGTGCTGGCTGGGATAGGCTCTAGCCTGACGTGACCCTGCTGAGGATTAAGCCACCTTATAGAATAGTACGGTATGGTATGAATTCATGTGATGGGCGCTGCATGTCAGGATACAGGTTAGTGAAGACACAAAAAAATCAGGACAAAGGCCAGCTCCATACATTAGTGTCTCTGTATGAAACAAGGTGTTCAATGTGTTAAACTACTTTGAGACCTTTTATTCATAAAGACAATGGTATGAATAAATATGCTGACTGAAAAACAAAACATGAGAAATTGCCTAACCTTATTGAAGCAGAACCAAATGTTAATTCTGGCATCGGTACAATTTCTCCTCTTTTTACTGATTTATTTGTCTCTCTTGGCCAACTGCACACAACAAGTCCTCTTGACACTCACTCAAGGTAGTAGTGAGCTGAAAAGTGACTTTCCAAATATGATTTTGTTTTATGTGATTAAAAACCTTTAAAAATCATTTTAACCTTGCCCAGCTGGAACGCCTATATAATGGATGGGTCGAGGGAGAGAGTGCCTTCAGGGCTTTTTCTTCCCGGGGGAGGATAGAGGGCAGCCCCACTGGACTGCTACAGCACCATAGATTCCCACAGGGAATGCTGGGAGCTGGAAATTGCTACAGCCCTGTTGGGTTCTTTCGGTGAGAGCCCGCACAGCCCTACTACATTGGGCGTCCACCACACTGGGAAGTGCTGCCGTAAGAAGATCAACGGACACCTGGAGCACTTCTAGGTACCCTATAAAAGGAGCCAGCAACCACTACTCCGGGAGCCAGAGTCAGGAGGAAGTGAACAAAACTTGAGGGAGGAGTGGAGGTGGTAGAAAGAAAAGCAAAGATGAGATAAAAGGACTTTGCTGAATTGTGCTTGGTACTCTGCTGTGTAAGGTGGGGAGCGAGAAAAAAGTGTAACTAGTGCTGCTCTGAAGGGTGCCATCAAAATAGTGACAATGATCTTATAAACTGAACCTGAGCCCCAAACCCCAGACTCAATATTACCCAACATGACTTTGGTCTTAAAATAAAGAATTTTTGTTTTCTTAAACGCCTACCAAGATTGACCACAGCCAAAAATAACACAATATATACTGTATATACTGTAGTGGAGAAATAAGTGAGAGAGAAAACACGTTAAGGGTTGGGGAACTGTCCCCGTATAATCTCCAAAGCCAAGGAGATCAGCAAAGGTCTAAAACTGAGGTTTAAAACAATTACCAAAACAGTAGACATCAGATAACAGGTGGATTGACTTTATATAGAATTGAAACCAGAAGTTCAACAGGCTGAGGAGATGAGGATGACGTGGACAATAAGTGGCAGGGTAGACACCATCAGGAGTCGCTGGAATTGGTAACATTGGAGAGTGACCAGAAGGAAACAGCAGGAAAGTACGGAAGTTTTAGGAGACAGACCAAGAATGGAAGTGAGGTCATCTATGAGCGTCAAGATGGTGTATAGCGGGACAGAATTTAAGGCGTTGTTGGTCTGTGCTCTTCTTGTTTTCTGCTGAAGAAAACAGAGAGGCATTAATACTCCATCTTAAATCCTACATCTCTCATTCTTTCACACTTCGTTGGGCCCGTTGGCTGCTCCCTAATCACTTGTGTGTGACAACATCTATATATATACAGAGAGAGAAAGAGAGAGAGGTTATTAAATGATCTCTCTTTCCTTCCACTCCTCCAGGTGACTTTTTCTCACTACTTCTCAACTCTGACTTCTTGAGGTTAAGTCAGTCCCGGGTATACTTCTGGTGTAGTGGCACCGGTCATCCAGAGTACTTCATGTGTAAATTTGAGCAGTCGGCCAATGGCAGCGCTCTCTGGTGGCAGCCAAGGACACTGACCGGGTATTCCATTGCCCATGCTACCCTGGGTTCATCCAAGATGAACACTGCCACCTGCTGTGCAGGAGAATGAACATCCACCTTCTCCCAGTCCATCCATCGTTCTTCGCTCACAGCTGGAATGAAGGTTGCAAGGTGATCCAGCCCGGTTAGTCACCACTCCTACCATCCTACTATTATGGTCTCCTGGCCAGGCAAGAAATCCTCCATTCTGGCCAGGATGCCCATCCATTGTTAATTATATTAACAAAAAAAAAAAAACAATTAGTTTTGCAAAGTGCTGAAGCGCATTAAAATTGCCTATCCACAATGAAATTCCAAACTGCTTCTGGAAGAAACATAAGCACAAGAACTGGGTATCAGGAGCCTTGTGAAATGGATTTCCATGACTGAGCAGATGCACACAAGCCTAAGATCACTATGCATAATGCCAAGCGTCAACTGGAGTGGGGGCAGTAATTCCGTATTAATGCCCATAGTTCTAGAATATAGAAAACTCAAACAGGTGTGAGCTTGTAGGTGAGATGTCCACAAACTTTTGGTCATATAGTGTTTAATAAATTGCACAAGTACCCTCATAGACAATATTGTACTCCCCTTTCTTCGCCCTCCTTAGATGGGACATTATGTTGGAGTCACTTTTGTAAAGTAATAAATGAATCCAAAGCCAATTTGTATGTGAATATGACAGGCACTATCTAAGATAATGGTTGAAGAGTTGGTATGTTCTTTCAGGTTGATGGCAAGTTCCCTTCAGTTTTCAGACTGAGGATGGATGCCCTACTCATGTTTGGCTTTCACAGCTCACGTGTCTGAAGTTCTTGGCGGCCAAACGTGCTTTCACATCCAGCAAAAAAATCATCTGTTTGGGTGGCTGAGGCTCAGTTAGGAATCTGTCAGTTTTTGTTAACGCTGACATCAGCAGCGTGTTGTGTGGGATGTGTTTTAGTCTGCACTGAGGATGGGGGGTGGGAGGTTTGTTTGGTACTTTCTCAATATCTTTTCATAAGAGGACCATACACAAAAAGTTCAAGACATTTACAAACCTACTTAATCCAATTCAAGGTTGTAAGGGCCAGGGATGGTCCCAATGACAAGAAGCATAAGGCAGCAAACAACTTGGGACGGGGCGCCAGTCCATCGCAGCAGCCACACGCACACATGAGTCCAAGACTGAGAGGTATGAGCTAGGAAGGGAGATGAGATGAGTTTAAGCAAACAGTTCAAACAGATTAAGAAGTGACATGATTGAAGTGTTTAAACTTATAAAAGGAATTAGTACAGTGGATCGAGAGTTTGAGTTTGATAAGATCGCAGGGACACAGTGAGAAACCTGAACAGTACATTTCACACAAACATTAGGAAGCTTTTCTTTACACAGAGAACCCCAAACACTTGGAATAAGCTACCTAGTAGTGTGGTTGCCCACTGGACATTAGGGACATTCAAAAGTCTACTTATGTTGTTTTGGTGGAATAAGGGGAACAGTCTACGATCAAAGTGGAGCTTATGATATTACAATCAAAGTGGAGCTTATGATATTATTTATCTGGACTTTCAGAAAGCATTTGATAAGGTGCCACATGAGAGGTTGGGCATCAAGTTAAAAGAAGTGGGAGTTCAGGGGGATGTTTTTAGATGGGTGCAGAATTGGCTCAGACACAGGAAGCAGAGGGTGATGGTGCGAGGAACTTCATCAGAACTGGCCGATGTTAAGAGTGGTGTTCCACAGGGGTCAGTGCTAGGGCCGCTGCTATTTTTAATATATATAAATGATTTAGATAGGAATATAAGTAACAAGCTGGTTAAGTTTGCAGATGATACCAAGATAGGTGGAATAGCAGATAATTTGGGATCCGTTATATCATTACAGAAGGACTTGGATAGCATACAGGCTTGGGCAGATTTGTGGCAGATGAAATTTAATGTCAGTAAATGTAAAGTATTACACATAGGAAGTAAAAATATTAGGTTTGAATACACAATGGGCGGTCGGAAAATCGAGAGTACACCTTATGAGAGGATTTTGGAGTCATAGTGGACTCCAAGCTATCAACTTCCCGACAGTATTCAGAAGCCATTAAGAAGGCTAACAGAATGTTAGGTTATACAGCACGATGTGTGGAGTACAAGTCACAGGAGGTTCTGCTCAACCTTTATAATGCCCTGGTGAGGCCTCATCTTGAGTACTGTGTGCAGTTTTGGTCTCCAGGCTACAAAAAGGACATAGCAGCACTAGAAAAGGTCCAGAGAAGAGCGACTAGGCTGATTCCAGGGCTACAGGGGTTGAATTATGAGGAAAGATTAAAAGAGCTGAGCCTTTACAGTTTAAGCAAAAGAAGATTAAGAGGTGACATGATTGAAGTGTTTAAAATTATGAAGGGAATCAGTACAGTGGATCGAGACTGTTATTTTAAAATGAGTTCATCAAGAACACGGGGACACAGTTGGAAACTTGTTAAGGGTAAATTTACAAACATTAGGAAGTTTTTCTTTACACAAAGAACGATAGACACTTGGAATAAGCTACCAAGTAGTGTGGTAGAAAGTAAGATGTTAGGGACTTTCAAAACTCGACTTGATGTTTTCTTGAAGGAAACAAGTGGATAGGACTGGCGAGCTTTGTTGGGCTGAATGGCCTGTTCTTGTCTAGAGTGTTCTAATGTAACTAGCACCAAGACGTAAAGACGACCAATGTAAGCTATGCCCGATAACAGGCTCGTTTTATTTACCAACAAATGAGTTGTGCTTCTAGCAGAATTACCTTGCCAATGTTCAAGCTATGGGAATTGCCTTGTAAAAATGACCATCACTTTGTGTGCCATGTCCCTCTCCACCTTTCCATTATTATCTGCGAGGCTGTTGTGGCCACAAGGGGGTGCTCCAGCTCCCCAAACACCCAACACAACAGATACAGGCACAAATCCAGGAACACACAAGGCTTATTAAACGCTTTTCTTTGCATACCCACCAATGCACAGTATACAGCACAGTGTTAAGCACACAGCAATGTCTTTTCTTCTTCTTCTCTTCTCCTTCCTTCCATCTCCGCCCCTCCTAAAGCAAGCGTCGTCTTCTCTCTACCGACACTGACACCATGATATGAGGTAGCTGGTACCTTTTATTTTAGCTGCCCTGGATGTGCTCTCAATCTTCTGCACAAGTTGTCTGTTACCACATGACGTAGGGACTCCCCAATCCTGCAGCCCCCCCTGGCGGCCCCCATGGGATCCAACAGGGCTGACCGCAGGGAATACAATACCCCTTTGGGCACCCATGTGGGAAATCTGAGCATGGGCTCACTGCCATCTAGCAACCTGGGGGAGATAAAGCCCTGTGTAAGCTGTCACCCTGTGTCCCTCCCTGCTAATAGTGACCTGGCCGTCCTTCACACTGTATTTATAATGTTGTTAGGGTTTCCACCTTCCTTCTGAGGTATTCCCAGACTTGTAAGGTGCAATGAGAATGTTCCAGGGGTACCTAGTATGTAGAGCTCAGTGCACTTGTGAATATTTTGCTGTCAATCACCCGTCCAGCCCCTCCCCATCTTTAGAAGGACATGCTGGCTACTACAATAGGGTTGGTGAGCTTGTGGGCCTGCATGGCCTGTCCTCATCGGAATTTGTCTAATCTTTCTGGGATTTGAACTGATGACACTGGATCCAGGAAACAGCATCGCACTACTGCCACCATCTTTAAAAATGAAACATAGTGTCCTTTATAAAAATATGAGGGATGTTCAATAATTTTTCTACCTGAATATAAAATAAAGTAGCAAGCATGTTGAAATAAGTCTGGGCATTTTGTGACATGTCTCAAGGTTACTCAGGCACAGTTGTTGCTCAATACGAGTCTAACATTCCAAGAGACAGGATGTCAGGAGAGTCCTCATGTAAGAAAATGCTAGATTTGGAGCAACGTTCAGTGATAAAATTTCTCACAAATGAAGGGAAAAAGCCAAAGGAGATCCATGAACGCATGGCAGCAGTTTATGGCAAGTCTGTCCCATCATTCTACAAAGTAAAAGTTTGGGTAGAGAGTCCATTGAAGGTGACCCTCACACTGGACTGCCTGTGAAAGCAACTTCCACAGAAATGTGCAAGAAAGTCGAAGATTTAATTTTGTCCGACAGATGAATAAATGTTACCTGAATAACTGAAGAAATGCGCATCTCAGCAGGTACAGTTCGGGAAATAATTCATGAAAAGTTGGGCATGTCAAAGGTCAGTGCAAGATGGGTCCCAAGAATGCTGATGCCATGTCAGAAGGCCACGAGGCTCCAGTGCTATCAGGAGAACCTGGAGATGCTCTATGAAGACCAAGTGAATTTATTTCATAGTTTGGTGACTTGGGTCCATCACAGAAATCCTGAATCCAAAATGGAGTCAATGCAGTGCAAGCACAAATCACTCCACCCAACCCCCCACCCCAAAAAAGTTCAAGACAGAAAAATCTGCAGGCAAATTCATGGCAACTGTCCTCTGAGATATTGAAGGAATTTTGCTTTGGAATTCATGCCACACATGACAACCATAACCGGGGGGAATTACGGCAACACAATGATCGCTTTGTGGGAGTCAATCAAGGAAAAAAGACAAGGAATACTCACAGCAGGCATGCTGCTTCTTCACGACAAGGTCACATGTCACATCAATCACAAGCTGCCATCCGAGAATGTGGTTTCCAGCAGCTGAACCATCTACCCTACAGCCCTGACCTGGCTCCCTCAGAATGTTTCCTGTTCCGAGTTTTGAAGAAAACTCTCTGTGGACATCGGTTTTCAAGTGATGAAGACGTCAAGGCAGCTATGATGTCCTGGTTTGAAGGTCAAACAGAAGATTTTTTTTCAAAGGGGTTAAAGTCAATTCAAGAAAAGTGGATGAAGTGTATAGAGCTACCAGGGGACGATATTGAAAAATAAACAACTTTTTTTGAAAACTCCTTTCTTTCCTACTGAGGTAGGTAAATTATGGAACACCCCTCGTACAGTATAACAATGTCAATTCTCATTATCCACAGGGGTTACGTTCCACAATATCCCTGTGGATATGGAAACCGCAGATACTGAAGCATTGAACCTTTGGGAAAAATGAGGTTAGGTTCTGGCGGGAGACCAGCTTTGGGAGATGATGATAGGGTCGGGCAGAAATGTCAGCCTCCTGCTTTCACCCCTCGAGGCTCAGTAATGAACCTTCTACAGCTTTTTGGCTTTTCCTTCCTCAATAGTCAAATTCGTTCTGCCACAGGCCGCAAGTGGAATCAGTGGGGCTGATCCGAGGACCTCACTTAACCATCCAAATGGTACTAGCAATGGCTGGTGTGTACAAAGGGTAAGGACTTCCTCAGTGTGAGCCTGTGAGCCACATTTCCTGGGAATTCCTCACTAACGGTAACAACCGCAAGCCCCAGCAACAAATGGGATTCAGTGACTTAGCCACAACTCAGGTCACCGGGCAGACACACATTGATTCACACTGTAGAGCACGTATGCAGCCCCAGACGTCTAAGGGCATCACAGACCTGCTATTGCTCAATGTCAGTTGTTATGTCGCTCATGTGTGATAGGAATCTCAGAAATGTTTCTTTCTAACTGCACATGGCCACAAATCCATCCCCCCAGGATGTTCGTCCCTGGCCCATAGCGAGCACATTATCCATGAATAGCTGCGATTAGACAGTGGGTGTCATAAAATGGTTACACTTTTATAATAGCGAATAAGTAAATCTGTAGATGGCGAGGTTTTCCTGTATAACATTCTCAAACCTGCCTAATCCATTTCAGGATTGCAAGGGGCCAGAACCTTATGTAAAAGAATGATTCATTGAATTTCATCTGCTCATTATCAAAAATGCCTAATTCAGTTCAACGTAACAAGGACTGGCACCTATCTGGGAAGCACTGTACCTGAGGCAGGAACCAACACTGAACAGAACTCCAGCCCGATTCAGACTCACAATTCTTGTCATCTGGGGAAAAAAAATTGAAGAAAAAAATCAGACATGTCGACAATGTGGAAACTCCAAACAGACTGCAGCCACCTCAGGATTTGAACCTGGAATGCTGAATCAAAAGAGTAGCAGTGTTACCCATGGGACCCTACAACAATGGAAATTTAAAAGTATGTCTCCATCCAATAACCCAGAATTGGATGAACTGCATTTGCTAATGGAACAGTTTGTCTCCTTGTTCCTTCCAGTGCCAGGCTAACAGCATCTCACGACTGGATATGTCAGCATCTGACTGGTGGCCTAGTTTTGCTGAATATGCAACACAGAAAGAAAATTCAAATGAGGTTTAAATTCTTTATAGAGACTTAGATTTGACATATTTAATCATGATTTTATAAAATAAAAACAAAACTGGTTAGATTAGAAAGAGTAATGAAGAGGATCACAAGAGCCACTCATAAGGTGAGTCTGTGTAGCTGAGCCCTCACATGTAAGGGCAACAACATGGCAGTGCTTCAGGGCAAGAAAACTGTCACAGTGCGCTTATCTGTGTTTTATCAGAGATTTTTC
Source organism: Polypterus senegalus (assembly GCF_016835505.1). Classification (NCBI taxonomy): domain Eukaryota; kingdom Metazoa; phylum Chordata; class Cladistia; order Polypteriformes; family Polypteridae; genus Polypterus; species Polypterus senegalus. Next base: position 42,334,207 of record NC_053169.1, on the reverse strand, counting down.
AGATAAGGCAGACAAGCGTTTTGGAGGAAAGGCAGTCATACTCACTGGTCAAGGTGCCGGAGAGCAGTTTTGTGTTGCATGTTTTTTAGTTGGCGCATACAAGTAAGAATTTCACCGAACTCTGGACTTGTGGTGAAAAAGAGGGAGTTCTGACTGTGGCCTCTGCGCTCTGGTGATAATTCAGAAGAAAAAAGAAAAATCTTTGTTTCTGGCATCAGCTCATTATGAAGAAGGCAGAAAACAAATTTTCCTTGACTGTTAATTGCAATCAATCAGAGCTAAATGGAAAAAGCTTTAGGGTTCTTTGTAATCATGTAGTGAGTTAGGCTGCCATGATGTACTAAAGTGATAGAAAAGTCTGCGCCATTCTGCAATTTGAAGCACCCACCACAAAGGGCGCTATAGGAAATAAAAATTATGTGCCATTGTCTTTTATTGTATTCTCACGTGAACCAATTTCCTTCTTACAGAAGTCACTTTTCAAGGCGATATATTAAATAATGCAGGCTAGTTTTACAGTGCAGTGCGGTTGTTAGTCCTGCAGTTGGTTCTTGTCGGTGTGGAGTTTACAGTTTATAGTCATTTGTGTGTGTGTGTGTATTTTTCTTTCAACACTCCCAATGACAGAATAGAAATCCTAAAATTACACGTGAGTGTGTGTGAGGGTCCTGCAGTGGACCGGCACCCTGACCAGGGCTGTTTCATGCCTTGTTCCCACTGTATAAATCAAATGCAGGGCACCATCTTGTACTTTCAGGTTTAGGGCATTCTAAACTCAAATATCAAGTAGGAAAGGCTTTAGAGAAAAAAAAGACTGATCACACAGTGGATACAGAAAGCATTTAAAACTCTTTATTTTCTGCACACTTTGTGTTGTAGATTGAATGTTAAATGCTACATTTGACATTTTTGCCCATCAGTCTACACCCAATAACCCAGAATGACAGAGTGAAAACATGTTTTCAGAACAGTCTGTAAATTATTAAAAATCAAAAAAAGGAAATCTCACTCATTTAAATATTCAGTTCATTATAGAAGCCCCCTTGGCAGCAATTCCAGCTTAGAATCTTCTTGGGTATGTATCAACAAGCTTTATACACTTGGACCTGGGCACATCCTCTCAAGCTCCATTAGCCTGGATGGATCTTTAGACTCCAGTCTTTATGTCTCTCCACAGATGATCCACAGGTTTAAGTCTGGGCTTTATGAACAGTCAGAGATTTGCCCAGATGCCACTTCAGTGCTGTGTTGACTGTGTGCTTTGGAATATTACTGTGCTGAAAGCCAAACCATCTTCCCAGTCTGTGGCTGCATGCAATCCGGAGCAAGTTTTCTTCAGGCAACAAACTGTATTTGTCTGCATACATCGGTACCTCCATTTTGATGAGTCTTGCTGATCTGCCACTGTGAAGCAACCTCGAAACATGATGCTGCTACCATCATGCTTTACCGTAGGGATGGTATTAGATAGATGATGACCAGTGCCTGGTCTTCACCAAACATAGCGCTTGGAGTTCTGCCCAAAGAGTTCACTTTGTGTCAAATCAGGTCGGAGAATCTTTCCCCTCATTCTCATTCTCTCTTTTCAATGTTATCATATGCCTTTTACTCATGGCTGGCTTCCACAAACACCTGACCCATGGTGTGCTGTCGAGATGGATGTCCTTTGGACAGATTCTTCCATCTCAGCAGAGGACTTCTGAAATTCTGTTAGAGTGACCATTCATGCCCTGGTTATTCAGATTGGCTGGACACTAGTGGTGCCAAACTTTTCCATTTCACAATTATTGAGACTGCTTAACAAATGGTTTTATGCTCTTGCCCTGATGTATGCCTCACCATAAATTGATCTTGGAGGACTGCAGAGAGTTCCTTGAACTTCATATCTTGGTTTTCACCCCAACATGCAGTGTAAATTGTGGGATCTCATATACACAGGTGGGTGCCTTTCTAAACAATGTCCAATCAATTCAGTTTGCCATAGTTGGGCTCCAATCAAGTTCTAGAAACATCACAAAGAGAATCAGAGCAAAGAGGACACAGCAGTCCACAACTTGAAGTGACATAGCCAAGACTCTTCATACAATTACTGACACAAATGACAGATTTCAGTTTACATTTTCAGTTTAAATAAATGTGTAAATCTTTCAGAAAAAATGTTTTCACTTTGTCATTGCATACACCTGATGAGCCCCAAGTAGGGTGAAACATGCTGTGTAGTCTTTGTGAGATTTGACAGGCACTGAATGGCAAGTCCATGATCTGCTTCTCACAACTGAGAGAGTGTGGTGGATGCTTGCTGACAGGCTAACCAACTACAAGTGTTACCTATATCTTTTATATATATATATATATATATATATATATATATATATGTCAGGGATGCCAGGGGCAATGACCCGGCCGGGATGCCATGAAGGACCGGATGTGGGTCTGCGCCCACCTTGGATCACGTGGGGGCTGCTGCCCTGGTTGCTTTGTGGGCCACGGGTTGAGGGCATGGAAGCCCCACCCTGCAGGGGCCTGTGGTCACCGCCAGGAGGCGCCCCAATGCCTTGTGGACCTGTTACCGCCACACCCGGAAGTGCTGGGGGGAAGATTTAAAAGGACACCCGGTGAGCTGCCGGGAGAACAGCTGGCACTTCCGCCACGCTTATATATATATATATATATATATATATATATATATATATATATATATATATATACTAATACAAGGCAACGCCCTCACTGACTCACTCACTCACCACTAATTCTCCAAGTTCCCATGTAGGTAGAAGGCTGAAATTTGGCAGGCTCATTCCTTACAGCTTACTTACAAAAGTTGGTCAGGATTCATTTCGAAATTCTACACGTAATGGTCATAACTGGAACCTATTTTTCTCCATATACTGTAATGGACTTTAGCTCAATGGCCGTGGGGGGCAGAGTTGCGTGTCACATCATCACGCCTCCCACGTAATCACGTGAACTGACTGTCAACACAGTACGTAGAAAATCAGGAAGAGCTTCAAAGAGGGCTGAAGAAAGACGCATACAAGCTTATTCATAAGTGCAGCTACTGCGGAAACAAAGCCGTAAGTTTAAATTAAGTTTATGGACACGCTCCCGCTGCCGTTTGTCATGCCTTCATCGAATACTTTATTCGTGAGATACAAGTTTAATGAGAAGACACGAGGTATAAACGAGACGTTGGATCACTTTGTAACGGAGTTTAAATTGCTGTAGCGAGAAACTTTTAAGTGCCGGGTCTTAGCTAACATCAAATAAAGCCGTGGACATTGCAACATCACACAAGAGAGCAGCTCACGAGAACTGACTGAATGCAGTACGAGTGATCACTTCCATGCATCAAACCTGTTCCAAAAATGCATTACACAATTGACAAGGTAGGATAAGAATATGCTCCGAGCTGAGCTCCACAGCTAACGCGGTCTTGCGGGCGCAACTTCGTCACACTGCCACCAAATACTCACAGAAAAATCCACAAGTTAATACACACGCTGTCTCTAGAGTTTCTCCACACTCAATGTATTCCTCGCATCCCCGTGATCTCCCATTTCAATTCAAATGCTTCCAATTTCCAGTAAGGCTCTGCTTCGCGATGACAAGTAATAAGTCTCAGGGACAGACCCTACAAAAGGTTGCCATTGATTTCAGGCAAGTTTGCTTTTCTCCTGCACAACTATACGTTGCGTTCTCAAGAGTGAGCTTGCACAGCTTCGTCATATTACAACCGGTGGTGTTATGGGTCCACAGCTCGTTGAGCAAAGGCCATTCATTTTAATAAATAATCACCGCACTGAGGCGGCTTCGTGAGGGGGGCGTTGTTGTAGCGAGCCACGGGCGATCGTCGATGTGGCGTTTCTCACCGTGTGCACAGGTGAGGAACTGCCCACATTTGTGATTGTCCGTGGCTAATGCTACAGCTGTGATGGCCCCTCACGTTTTAAAAGAAGCGAGTTGGTTTTATGGGGAAGAAAGAAACGTTGGAGGTGTAAAAACGATCGGGAGAAAAAGGAAAGGAGAGGACGGAGGTTATCGGGAGCAATAGAGGAAGCAGGTCGGTGAGAGAGCGCGAAGCGAAGCGGACGGGCGGCGAATGGCGCTTCGTGGGCAGCTGCGTTGAAGCTGGGTGTTAGGCCGACACCCAGGCGTTTGTGTTGATGTCGCTCCGCTGGCGATCAGGTAGCGGGAGTGACCAGGGAAGGCGACTGGCCGCGGAGAGGCCATGGAAAGGCAGCGGAAGTCGGGAGACTTGGTGGCGGGAATCCCCAACGTGGCGACCTGGCGTTGTGGGAAACCAAGTTCTCCGGGACTGGGATGAATGCCATACCGAAGCCAGGGATCGGGAGGTCTCCAGTCTCGTGCGTGTGTTTCAGGAGGGCAGCTGCAGAGAGCGTCTTGCCTGCTGCGATGCCCAAACGGGATTAGCAGGTGAGACGCTAACCGAAGAGCACCAGATTTGTTTGTTGGTTTTAAGACTGCTTCCAAGAGAAGATTTTAACCTCCGATTTTTAAGGATGTTTGTTTTTCTATTTATTGATTCTTTTTAACCTCCACGTGTTCTTTTTATGGATTATTTATTTAATGAATATGAAGAACTGCACTATTTATTTGAACACTGTTTTTGTTTTGTTGACTGCTTTTAATAAAAGCACTATTGCACTTTTTGTATACCACCCCTTGCTCAATTGTTTATTTGCCTCCATTGACTAGCTCACTCGGCAACATTATCGACGGTGTTGGGTTCATGTGCTTCCAATATCAAAGGGAGTGTGGAGCCTGAACCCACATCGTCACACAACCGGAGTGCTGAACTGACAATGTGCTATATAAAGAGAACTATAACAATCGTAATAAACGGACAATAAAACAGCGGAGAACCCGTGGATTAAATAAAAAGGCAGCTTCCTTGGCGAAACAAGGAAAAAGGATGGCCTTATATGTCGTTCGTTTATAAAACAGCAGAGAAGTTGTGTAAGGGCTGCTTCACAAAAAACCAGCGGAGCGCCTTATATGAGCAGGCAGTCAGCTAAAGAAGGGAATCAATAAATATCTATATAATCGTAATAAATGAACAAAAAATAACGTACAAGCCGCGGATTAAATAAAGGAAATGGGTACCTGAACAGTAAAGTAAGTCTCAAATAGCTACACAATAACTATAAGAATCGTAATAAACGAACAATAAAACAGTACACAACCGCGAAGCAAGGAGAAACGACACCCTTATATGGTGTTCGTTTATAAAGCAGCGGAGAAGCTGTGTGAAAGCAGCTACACAAAAAAACAGCAGAGCGCCACACTCTGAATGTATTCCTCGCATCACCGTTATACCCTCTGATCTCCCATTTCAATTCAAATGCCTCAAATTTCCAGAAAGGCTCTGCTTCACGATGGCAATAAGTCTCAGGGACAGACCCTACAAAAGGTTGCCATTGATTTCAGGCAACATTGCTTTTCTCCTGGACAAAACTATACGTTGCATGCTCAAGAGTAAGCTCAGTGCACAGCTTGGTCATGTTACAACCGGAGGGCCGAACTCACAATGTGGTATACAAAGAGATCCTTAACAGATAGTTATTGGTATATTTTCCCTCAGTTTAAAAAGGTTTTCTTTTCTTCTTAATAAAAATTTAAAAGCAGTACTTCGTTGCTGCGAAGCGCGGGGATTTTGCTATATACAGTATATATATATATATATATACAGTGGTGTGAAAAACTATTTGCCCCCTTCCTGATTTCTAATTCTTTTGCATGTTTGTCACACAAAATGTTTCTGATCATCAAACACATTTAACCATTAGTCAAATATAACACAAGTAAACACAAAATGCAGTTTTAAATGATGGTTTTATTATTTAGGGAGAAAAAATCCAAACCTACATGGCCCTGTGTGAAAAAGTAATTGCCCCCTAAACCTAATAACTGGTTGGGCCACCCTTAGCAGCAATAACTGCAATCAAGCGTTTGCGATAACTTGCAATGAGTCTTTTACAGCTCTGGAGGAATTTTGGCCCACTCATCTTTGCAGAATTGTTGTAATTCAGCTTTATTTGAGGGTTTTTTAGCATGAACCGCCTTTTTAAGGTCATGCCATAGCATCTCAATTGGATTCAGGTCAGGACTTGACTAGGCCACTCCAAAGTCTTCATTTTGTTTTCTTCAGCCATTCAGAGGTGGATTTGCTGGTGTGTTTTGGGTCATTGTCCTGTTGCAGCACCCAGGATCGCTTCAGCTTGAGTTGACGAACAGATGGCCGGACATTCTCCTTCAGGATTTTTTGGTAGACAGTAGAATTCATGGTTCCATCTATCACAGCAAGCCTTCCAGGTCCTGAAGCAGCAAAACAACCCCAGACCATCACACTACCACCACCATATTTTACTGTTGGTATGATGTTCTTTTTCTGAAATGCTGTGTTCCTTTTACGCCAGATGTAACGGGACATTTGCCTTCCAAAAAGTTCAACTTTTGTCTCATCAGTCCACAAGGTATTTTCCCAAAAGTCTTGGCAATCATTGAAATGTTTCTTAGCAAAATTGAGACGAGCCCTAATGTTCTTTTTGCTTAACAGTGGTTTGCATCTTGGAAATCTGCCATGCAGGCCGTTTTGCCCAGTCTCTTTCTTATGGTGGAGTCGTGAACACTGACCTTAATTGAGGCACGTGAGGCCTGCAGTTCTTTAGACGTTGTCCTGGGGTCTTTTGTGACCTCTTGGATGAGTCGTCTTTGCGCTCTTGGGGTAATTTTGGTCGGCCGGCCACTCCTGGGAAGGTTCACCACTGTTCCATGTTTTTGCCATTTGTGGATAATGGCTCTCACTGTGGTTCGCTGGAGTCCCAAAGCTTTAGAAATGGCTTTATAACCTTTACCAGACTGATAGATCTCAATTACTTCTGTTCTCATTTGTTCCTGAATTTCTTTGGATCTTGGCATGATGTCTAGCTTTTGAGGTGCTTTTGGTTTACTTCTCTGTGTCAGGCAGCTCCTATTTAAGTGATTTCTTGATTGAAACAGGTGTGGCAGTAATCAGGCCTGGGGTCGGCTACGGAAATTGAACTCAGGTGTGATACACCACAGTTAGGTTATTTTTAACAAGGGGCAATTACTTTTTCACACAGGGCCATGTAGGTTTGGATTTTTTTTCTCCCTAAATAATAAAACCATCATTTAAAAACTGCATTTTGTGTTTACTTGTGTTATATTTGACTAATGGTTAAATGTGTTTGATGATCAGAAACATTTTGTGTGACAAACATGCAAAAGAATAAGAAATCAGGAAGGGGCAAATAGTTTTTCACACCACTGTATATATATATACAGTATGTATATATATATATATATATATATATATATGTAGATATGTATATATATATGTGTATATATTGTAAAATAAAGACAAAACAACTGTAAAGGTTTGGGGTTTCCGGCCCCAAATACTGAAAAAACAGTTTTGAAAATATATGAAACAGTCAAGGTTGCACATTCGTGCCATTCAGTTGACCACCCAAAGATGGCGGAGTGGGAGCATTTATGAGAGGGGAAGCCCTGACCCATCAGGTCGGGCGGACCGAACCTAGAGGTCGTGAACCCGGGAGAGGGCATCAACATTGGCCTGAAGGTTGCCCCGATGATCCACATCCACTGGAGGGCAGCATGGTCAGTCACCAGAGTGAACTCCCGACCCAACAGGTCGACCCTCAGATGGGTCACCGGCCACTTAATGGCCAAGGCTTCCCTCTCCACTGCCGCGTACCTGGTCTCCCGGTCCAGCAATTTCCGGCTCAACTACATTATGGGGTGCTCGACACCATCGATGCTTTGGCTCAACACGGTGCCAAGGCCTGTGTCCGAAGCATCGGTCTGGAGAATAAAGGGCAGAGAAAAATCAGGGGTTTTTAATATTGGTGCCGAGGTCAGGGCCTTTTTCAGGTCACTGAATGCTTGTTCCGCTTGTTCGTTCCATATCACATACAAAGGAGCCCCTTTCTTTGTTAAATTAGTCAAGGGTGCTGCTCTTTCAGAGAAGTGGGGCAAGAACCGGCGGTAGTATCCCACTAGCCCCAAGAAAGCCTGCACCTGTCTCTTGGTATTCGTACGGGGCCATTCCAGTATGTCTTTCACTTTGGAGCATTGCGGCTTTACCTGTCCTCGTCCCACTAGGTAGCCTAAATATTTGGCCTCCTTTAAGCCGAAAAAACATTTGCGGGGGTTGATGCGGAGGCCGGCCTTCGCTAGCGTCGCGAGGACAGCAAATACCTGCAATATATGTTCGTCCCAGGTGCCGGAATAGATGACAACGTCATCCAGGTAGGCGGCACAGTAGGACTGATGAGGCTTTAGCACTCTGTCTACCAGACGTTGGAAGGTCGCTGGTGCCCCGTGCAGCCCGAATGGGAGGACCTTATATTGCCAATGCCCACTAAGGGTACTAAATGCAGTTTTTTCTTTGGCGGATGCCGTTAGAGGAATTTGCCAGTACCCTTTTGTCATGTCAAGGGTAGTCAAGTATCGAGCCGTACCCAATCATTCAATGAGGTCGTCTACCCTGGGCATCGGGTAGGCATCGAACTTGGAGACCTGGTTAAGACACCGAAAGTCGTTACAGAACCTCCAAGAGCCATCTGGCTTAGAAATGAGGACGATAGGACTAGACCAGGGACTGTGGCTTTCCTCTATGATGTCCATGTCCAACATCCGTTGGACTTCGAGTTCTACCTCAGCGCGTTTTGCTTCCGGAAGGCGGTAGGGTCTCTCCCTGACTACCACCCCGGGCTCTGTGAAGATGTCGTGTTCAATCAACGCAATACGGCCCGGTGACTCGCTCACCACTTCAGGGACTTTGAGGATCGTTTGTTCCTGCCATTGAAGGGGCATTAGGTCCGGTCCGAGGTTAAGGGCTGGTGTGCCAGCGAAAAGGGAGAAGGTTTTACCTGAGTCGGGAGGCTCCTCCCTTTCTCTCCAAGGTTTTAAAAGATTCACATGGTATATCCTCTCACTCGGTCGATGATTCAGCTGTTTTACCAAATAGTCGACGAGTCCTTTTCTTTCCTTATCCTCGTAAGGTCCTTGCCATTGTGCCAATAGTTTAGAGGGGGAGGTGGGAACGAGCACCATCACTCGATCTCCAGGCTGGAATTCCCTGAGAGTCGAGTTACGATTATAACACCGTGCATGCGCTGCTTGCGCACGAGTCATGTGTTCTTTTAGCAGGGGTCTAATTTTGTTGAGTCTGTCGCTCAGTTGCGCTACATACTCTAAGACGTTAGGGGACGGAAGAGCCTTGGCTTCCCTAGTATGGCGTCGCGCATGAATGTATTTTTGTTCTTGTGTTTTGACCCTGCAATTTTGTGTTAAGAGTCTGGAGTGTCGACAATATAAGGGGCCGGAAAACCCTAAACCTTTTTGCTGTCTCCTATTGAGTCTTTTACAGCATATATATATATATATATATATATATATATATATATATATATATATATATATATATATATATATATGTATATATGTATGTATGTATGTATGTATGTATGTATGTATGTATGTGTTGTCAGGGATGCCAGGGGCAACGACCTGGCCGGGACGCCGTGAGGGACCGGATGTGGGTCGGCGCCCACTCTGGATCACGTGGGGGCTGCCGCCCTGGTTGCTTTGGGGGCCACAGTTTGAGGGTATGGAAGCCCCACCCTGCAGGGACCCGTGGTCACCACCAGGAGGCGCACCAATGCCTGGGGGACCTGTTACCTCAGCACTTCTGCCACACCTGGAAGTGCTGGGGGGAAGATTATAAAGGACACCCGGTGAGCTGCCGGGAGAACAGCCGGCACTTCCGCCACGTTGGGGCGTGGCCAACGGGGGAGTGTCGGAAACACCTGGAGCTCATCCGGGACATGCATAAAAGGGGCCATCTCCCTTCATTCAGGGCTGGAGTCGGGTGGAAGAAGGACGAGGCACGAGAGGAGTGTGAAGGCGGCCTGGAGAAGAAGGCATTGAGTGGCCAGGACTGTGTGTTGGTGTTTGTGTTGTGCACGGACTGTGTCTGAGTGACATCTAATTTGTAAATAGTTTTAAAAATAAACGTGTGGTGGTGAAAATCAACATGTCCGCCTGTCTGTGTCCGGGCCGGGTCCACAGTGTATATATATGTATGTATGTATGTATGTATATGTATATATATATACAGTATGTAGATATGTATATATATGTAGATCTGTATATATATGTGTCTGTGTGTATATATATATATGTGGATATGTATATATATATATGTATATATGTGTGTGTATGTGTGTATGTGTGTGTATATATATATATATATATGTGTATATATATATGTATATATGTATATATATGTACTGTAGATGTGTATATGTATATACAAAGTATATATAGATATGTGTATATGTAGATATGTGTATATGTAGATATGTATATATGTTTATGTATATATGTTTATGTATATATGTTTATGTATATATGTTTATGTGTGTGTGTGTCAGTGTGTGTGTGTATATATATATATATATATATATATATATATATATATGACATCAACACTCATAACAGTGACAAAACAATTACATTGACAATCATGTTACGTTATTTTTAAAATGTTTCCTTTTCTTTTTCATAGCTTCTTTAACACACTACTTCTCCGCTGCGAAGCGCAGGTATTTTGCTAATATGTATATATATCTATACTAATAAAAGGCAAAGCCCCCTGACTGACTGACTGACTGACTGACTGACTGACTCATCACTAATTCTCCAACTTCCCATGTAGGTAGAAGGCTGAAATTTGGCAGGCTCATTCCTTACAGCTTCCTTACAAAAGTTGGGCAGGTTTCATTTTGAAATTCTATGCGTAATGGTCATAACTGGAAGCTATTTTTCTGCATATACTGTAATGGAGTTGAGCTCGAAAGCCATGGGGGGCAGAGTTTCCCACGTAATCACGCAGTACGCAGAAAACCAGGAAGAGCTACAAAAACCGCTGAAGAAAACATACATTATATAATTAAGAAGGCAGCAAAACAATTAGAAACGAGCGAGTGACATATAAAACCAGATTCAACGGCTCACGTGAACTGACGCAGTGCGCAGACAAAAAGCGAATTACACTGCTACGCTCAAATAGACAAACCACACACCGTGGTGCAATAGTAGAGGCTTCGTCCCTAGTGCCGGCGTCCGAGGTTCGATTCCCGAGAGGGGATGCGCTAAGTATGTACGCGCTTCCCGATTCATTTTAGCCTGCATCCCCTTGGTTTGAGACGTATGAAAAAATATGCGGTTAATGCAGAAAGACAGATCACCAATTGAAGCTTTATGAATAATGGATACTTTATTCGCGATCAATGATTGTTTTGGTAAAGCCATACTCAGTGTATTCATTAGATGAGCGGTAAAAAAGTAAGAGCGAGGGGAGGGTAACTTATTGAGGCACACAGGCAAAACCACAATAGCAAGCGGGCTCGATGTACTGTAGTGCGCGACAACTCGATCTGAATTGCGCGATTACATTCGAAAAAATATTTCTTTTCAAGTTCTATTTAGTCCATATGTGTCAAACTCAAGGCCCGCAGGCCACATCCGCCCGCGTAATTATATCCGCCCGAGATCATTTTATATATTATTGTTATTAATGGCCTGGGGATATGAAGCGCTGGTAACACAATAAACTACAGATCCCATAATGCAGCGCTTCAGCTGCCTTGCGAACACTTACGCGTTAATCAAGTCTAGCTTATGATGCTGCAAGTTATTGCGAAGCTAGCCCACACGATGCCAAGAGAAAAGGTGATTCTGAACATAGAGCCTTTAAAACCGATGGGAGGCTGAGTATATGTTTACTGACATTGCCGTGTGTCTCATTTGTGGAGCTAATGTGGCTGTAATTACAGAATTTAATCTAAGACGGCACTATGAGACAAAACATCAAGATAACCTGAAAGACCTGAATGCAATGCACAAGATACAGAAAGCAGAAGAGTTAAAGAAGAATCTGACACTTCAGCAGACGTTTTACCTGCAAAATCACAAAGTGATTTCAAGTGAAGCTACTTTTATGGGAGACACAAATGCACCAGTGCAACTTGCCCCACTTTCCCTGTTGCCAAGTAATGTTGAACCAAGTCGGCACTACGGTGTTCCCAAATCGCACTTTGCTGATAAACTGAGCGCACTGGCACTGAGTTCACGGCGCTTTGGTGACTTTGAAGAACAAAAAGAATTTTGAGTTGTTTCGCAACCCATTTGCCTCGATGTGGAAACTGCACCTGTGCAGATTCAGATGGAGGTGATTGAGCTGCAGTGTAATGGCACACTGAAGGCAAAGTACGATACTGCACGGCCGCACAGTTTATTCACTCCATTCCGCAGAAATGCTCCAGCTCTCTACATGCGGCTCGAACCTTGTGCATGTTTGGTAGCACATATCTGTGTGAGAAGCTCTTCTCAGTCATGAAGACTAACAAAACAGCACACAGGAGTCGCCTCACTGATGAGCACCTGCAGTCCATCCTGAGAATCTCCACAACACAGAACCTCACACCAAACATAAATGAACTTGTTGCCAAAAAAAGATGCCAGGCGTCCAGCTCTGATAAAATGACATAAGAGCAAAGACAACTGAATGATTTGATTTGTTATTGCTGAAAAGAACAAATTTTATTTATATTTCCAGGTTTTGTTATGCACCATGTTCATATTTGAATTTGTATAATTTTGACAGGATATATTTTTATGGAGAGCAAAATCTTTTGGGATATTTAAAATTTAAGTTAAATTTTTATATAAAATTACATAAGAGTAAAGAAATTTGAATGTTTGTTCTTTTAACGTTTACTTTATTTCTAACTTGTATAATTTAGACAGGATATATTTTTATGGAGAGCAAAATATTATAAGTTATTTAAGGTTTGAGTTGTATTATTTCGGAATAATATTCGGTCGACTAAATAAAAATTCCTTCTATTTAAAATTTAAATAGAACTTGAACAGATACGATAGTTCATAATATCCAAGCAGACTTGCACGTAAGAGCGGGAGTCATCCGTTTTAACAAACAGCTATTGCACTGATACGAAATAGCCTGCCCATTTAATTATTTAGGAATGGATAAATAAATTAAGATTTTTCACCTACCGCGGTCCTGGAACACAACCCCCGCGATCGAGGAGGGATTACTGTATATAAATATATATATTTATATAGTCACGCACGCGTGAGTAGGGGACCACGGACGGACCTTAATACGCTTGGGAAGACATTCGCCGGCAGGGAGTGGCGGGGTACTAACCTTTTTACAGAAAAAAAGAAGCTCCGCCGCCATAAGATTCCTTCTTCCCGCAGAACGTTACTTCCACCCTTCCTCCGTCCACTACTCATGACGTCATCAATCCCATCTTCCACCATGGTTCCTTCCCAGCATTCCTCCACTTCCAGCTCCTCCTCCATAAAATGTCCGCCGACACCATCTTTGGGTGACATGCATTTCGGAAATATTATTTCATGTACATTGACCTGTGTTTGATTTATTGTGGATTATTCTTCAGTATACGGGGCCGGAAACCCCAAACCTTTATGTTGTTTCTTGCTTCATCTTTTACAGTGGCATAGCCGGCAGGATTATCAGTACGAAACGATGTCAGAAGGACAGGACCTGAATACTGTGCTGCAAGGGATGAACGTCCAGATCCTGTCCCTGCAGCAAGCGCAAGCTGCGACCAACAGGGAGTTGGAGGAAACGAAGGCCAGGTTAGCCGAAGCACAGAGGGTAATACCCAATCCACCTCGACCGACGCCTCTGCCTCTTGTGCCCTTGACAGATGCGGACGACGTTGAGTCGTACTTGGGCATTTTTGAAAGGACGGCCACCCGGAACCAGTGGCAGCGGTCCTAGTGGGGGTCCATTCTGGCGCCCTACCTGAAGGAACCTGCTGAGCGGGCTTATTACGACCTTCCCGAGGAGGAGGCCGCAGACTATGACCTCCTAAAACAGGAGATCCTGGCACGCTACGGCATCACGCCAGGCCAGCAGGCGAGTGAGTGGAGGAACTGGCAGTTCGACCTGGACAAGCCAGCCTGAGCACAGGCCTTCGACTTCTGGGGCAAAATGGGGCGCCGGCTACGGCCCGAGGGACCCCAAGCCCGGAAGGTGGTGGAGCAGGTGGCCTGTGAGGGCTTGGTAAACGCAATGCCCAGTTCTCTCGCCCAGCAGGTCCGGCGCCATCCTTATAAGGACATGCAGGGTCTCCTGGAAGTCCTTGAGCGTCAGCTCACGGTCCTCTGAGCCGGGGGGTCGGAAAGGCAAGCTCACGGGAACCAACAGGGATGTGCCGCCACCCCCGAGCTCTATGTGCTGCGGAAGTGCCGCAGAGACCCAAAGAAAAGCCGGCCTCCCCGCGCTGTTACAAGTGCAGTGAGAATGGCCACCTGCTACCGACCTGTCCACTGAACACAGAGCAGATGGACTGCATCTGGGCTACGGCAGAAAGGTACTGTGCCCCGTTGCATCCCTTGGCAAGTGCTAATACGGGAGTGGTGTTACTAAATGGGCACTCGGTGGTGGCTTTGTTTGACTCCGGCAGCAACATAACCATTGTTACTCGCCGTTATGTTTTACCGTGGCAGAGGCTAAACCAACATCTGCAAGTCACTTGTGTACATGGGGAGACCAGGTCTTATCGTTCCGCAAAGTGCTATATTGCCTGGAAGGGGGAGTTGACTGGCTTGGTGGTCGCGGTGTTACCCGAATCCCCCTATCCAGTGATCTTGGGACAGGACTGGTCACACAAAAACTGCGGTAAAATGCACACCGCTCCCGGGGCCTCGTTGGGTCTGGTTATGAAGGGGCGAGGCGCCCTTACCGCCCGCCGTGCTCTACGGCAGAGCCTAATGGTGCAGGCACACAGGGGGATGCTTCTCCGGTGACGGACCCTGACCCGGAAGTATCCGCTGGGGAGGGCACGAGCCAGGGTACTCTACATGTCACCAGCTCACAAGACCCTTTAAATAGTCTGCATCACCAGTTTCGATCCACCCCTGCCTCATTTAAGAGAGAACAGTGGAATGATGATTCCCTGTGGTTTGCCCGGAATGCTGTTGTTGTCCCCGGCAGCTCACAGGCTGACGATTCCATACCACGTGAGCCCTTTTTTGTGCTAGAAAATGATCTGTTGTATCGGGTTGCGATCCACGAGGTCGAGGTACGGAAGTTGCTGCTAGTTCCGCGTACCTTCCGGCGGGAGATATGTGAACTAGCTCATGCTCACCTCTTAGGCGCCCACCTCGGGGCCGAGAAGACTTTGGAGAGGATAAAGCTCCGGTTTTACTGGCCCGGGATCAACAAGGAGGTCCGGCATTTCTGCCAGTCCTGTCCGGAGTGTCAGATTCGCCAGATTCCTAGGAGGGACCGCGCTCCTCTCGTTCCCATCCCGCTGATCGATGTTCCCTTCGACAGAATAGGGGTGGATTTAGTAGGACCCCTGGAACCCTCAAACCGTGGCCATAAATATATAATGGTCATGGTGGATTACGCAACCCGATACCCAGGCGGTTCCGCTGCGCTCCGCTAACACTACAAACATCGCACGGGAATTAGTCAACCTATTTTCTAGACTGAGTATACCCAGAGAAGTCCTCACGGACCAGGGTACCCCCTTCACCTCGGATACGTTCAGGGAGGTTGCCAGATTACTCCGTGTTAAGCACCTGAAGACGTTTGTCTATCACCCGCAAACAGACGATTTGGTAGAGCGTTTTAACCAGACGCTTAAACAGATGCTACGCAAGGTAGTCAACACGGACGGTACAAACTGGGACCAACTCCTACCACTCGTGCTTTTTGCATACCGGGAAGTGCCCCAGGCCTCTACGGGTTTCTCCCCTTTTGAGTTGTTATATGGACGACAACCCCAAGGACTTTTGGATATACTAAAAGAAGGTTGGGAGGCTGAGGCCCTTCCCTCCACCAATATACTGGAGTATGTGGCGCAACTGCACGACAGGCTCGACAAAATCAGGCCACTCCTAAAAGACCACGTGACTCGTGCGCAGGCAGCGCAAGCCCGGTGTTACAATCGTAACTCCATCCTCTGGGAGTTCCGCCCGGGGGATCGAGTGATGGTGCTCGTTCCTACCTCCCATTCTAAACTACTGGCTCACTGGCAAGGGCCCTACGAGGTTAAGGAAAGAAAGGGACTCGTCGACTATTTGGTTAAACAACCCAATCGTCGGCCGAGTGAGAGGATCTACCACGTAAATTTATGTAAACCTTGGAAAGACAGGGAGGAGTCTTCCGACACTCGTAGATCCCTCTCCCTATTCACATGCAGCCGCAGGAGTTAACCCACGCAAAGGGTATTGGCAAATTCCCTTAATGGCATCTGCCGAGGAGAAAACCGCCTTCAGTACCTCTAGCGGACATTGGCAAGACAAGGTCCTCCCATTTGGACTGCACGGGGCCCCAGCGACTTTTCAACGTCTGGTGGATAGAGTGCTAAAGCCCCACCAATCCTATAGTGCCCGTCCTCTCATTAGAAGCATGCACCGATGTTGTCAGGCATGTATACAAGAACACAGAGGCCATACAAAGTGCTGCGTACAATTTTGAGTTGCTGCAATTAAATTTTGGCAAAATGGACTAGCCTGCCACATAATTTTTCACTCTGATTTTTGGGGCGTCTTTGAATTCAGGGCTCTGTAGGTTGATCATTTTCATTTCCATCAAACGATGTGGCATCCTTTCGTTCCTAACACATTACCCAGTCTATATCAGTATAGATATCCAGGAGGATTTCTTTTTCCCATTGAGATCTGATGTGTTTTCAAAGTGTTCCTTTAATTTTTTTGAGCAGTTTATATATATATATATATATATATATATATATATATATATATATATATATATATATATATAAATAATAAAGCTCCATATATGGAGGAGCACATTGCACATTCTTTCGTTCAGATTGCTTCGTCCTGGCAAAAAGTATTACAGAATATTACAGGTATTGGCCGGGATGGACTGCCGGCCATATATCGCAATATATATTTATATATATATACAGTGCATCCGGAAAATATTCACAGCGCATCACTTTTTCCACATTTTGTTATGTTACAGCCTTATTCCAAAATGGATTAAATTCATTTTTTTCCTCAGAATTCTACACACAACACCCCATAATGACAACGTGAAAAACGTTTACTTGAGGTTTTTGCAAATTTATTAAAAATAAAAAAATTGTGAAAGCACATGTACATAAGTATTCACAGCCTTTGCCTTGATGCTCAAAATTGAGCTCAGGTGCATCCTATTTCCCCTGATCATCCTTGAGATGTTTCTGCAGCTTAATTGGAGTCCACCTGTGGTAAATTCAGTTGGTTGGACATGATTTGGAAAGGCACACACCTGTCTATATAAGGTCCCACAATTGACAGTTCATATCAGAGCACAAACCAAGCATGAAGTCACAGGAATTGTCTGTAGACCTCCGAGATAGGATTGTCTCAAGGCACAAATCTGGGGAAGGTTACAGAAAAATTTCTGCTGCTTTGAAGGTCCCAATGAGCACAGTGGCCTCCATCATCTGTAAGTGGAAGAAGTTTGAAACCACCAGGACTCTTCCTAGAGCTGGCCGGCCATCTAAACTGAGCGATCGGGGGAGAAGGGCCTTAGTTAGGGAGGTGACCAAGAACCTGATGGTCACTCTGCAAGAGCTCCAGCGGTTCTCTGTGGAGAGAGGAGAACCTTCCAGGAGGACAACCATCTCAGCAGCAATCCACCAATCAGGCCTGTATGGTAGAGTGGCCAGACAGAAGCAACTCCTTTGTAAAAGGCACATGGCAGCCCACCTGGAGTTTTCCAAAAGGCACCTGAAGAACTCTCAGACCATGAGAAACAAATTTCTCTGGTCTGATGAGACAAAGATTGAACACTTTGTTGTGAATACCAGGCATCACGCTTGGAGGAAACCAGGCACCGCTCATCACCAGGCCAATACCATCCCTACAGTGAAGCATGGTGGTGGCAGCATCATGCTGTGGGGATGTTTTTCAGCGGCAAGAACTGGGAGACTAGTCAGGATAAAGGGAAAGATGACTGCAGCAATGTACAGAGACATCCATAAATGAAAACCTGCTCCAGAGCGCTCTTGACCTCAGACTGGGGCGACGGTTCATCTTTCAGCAGGACAACGACTCTAAGCACACAGCCAAGATATCAAAGGAGTGGCTTCAGGACAACTCTGTGAATGTCCTTGAGTGGCCCAGCCAGAGCCCAGACTTGAATCCGATTGAACATCTCTGGAGAGATCTTAAAATGGCTGTGCACCGACGCTTCCCATCCAACCTGATGGAGCTTTAGAGGTGCTGCAAAGAGGAATGGGTGAAACTGGCCAAGGATAGGTGTGCCAAGCTTGTGGCATCTTATTCAAAAAGACTTGAGGCTGCAATTGCTGCCAAAGGTGCATCGACAAAGTATTGAGCAAAGTATTGTGAATACTTATGTACATGTGATTTCTCCGTTTTTTTACTTTTAATAAATTTGCAAAAACCTCAAGTAAACTTTTTTCACGTTGTTATTATGGGGTGTTGTGTGTAGAATTCTGAGGAAAAAAATTAATTTAATCCATTTTGTAATAAGGCTGTAACATAACAAAATGTGGAAAAAGTGATGTGCTGTGAATACTTTCTGCATGCACTACATATATAAATATATATTGCGATATATGGCCAGCAGTCCATCCCGGCCAATACCTGTAATATTCTGTAATACTTTTTGCCAGGACGAAGCAATCTGAACGAAAGAATGTGCAATGTGCTCCTCCATATATGGAGCTTCAAACAAGCCGGGATGCCCCTGCGTCGGAGTGATGAGGTAGGCGCTGGACAGCCATTGCGACATTTAACCTCCGTTTGCAACTTCTGGGTGCGTACCACCCATACCCCTTCACGCAGTCAGTCGACTTCTTATCAGAGTGAGGTGTACAATAGTGAGCAGCATGTGTTCAAGGTGCAAACCTATTGGGTCACCAATTTGTTTAAGTGACATCAGAATCAACTGGATGATCGTCAGTTAACAGAAGGTTACTTACAGCAAGTTGAAGCAATGTGTCACACATTGGCAAGGAGCATGGCAGAAACTGAGTCCTTCTTCATCAACAGGGTCATTTAAAAGGGGCTTTGGTCACCTTGGTCACCAGATCTGACATCACCAGACTTCTTCCTTTGGGGTATGCTCAAAGAGAAAGTCTATTGGAACAAGCCTTGTGGAAGATTTGAAGGAAAACATCCAATGTGAAATTGCTGCTATCCCCCCCAACAAGATGCTTGCTAATACGTTCAGGACCATGGAGTGCTGCGTCAATGTGTCCGGTAGAAAACGGAAACCACTTCCAGCATAATATGTAATGTAATTGATTACAAATACATTAAGGTATAGAGCGTATTTTTTTTGTTTCAGATTGCGTCGACCTAACGGGAATTATGAAAGAATATTCAAGGCCTCCTTTGAGTGAATCTCCTTGTATATATACAGTATAATGTTTGTGTGTGTGAGAGAGAGAGGGACAAAATTGATTATTTCTACAGTTGGAGGTCCGGGTAGATCAAGAAGCTTGCTCACAGTCACACAGAGAGGCAAAGTGGGCACTGAACTGGCAGTCCAGAGATTTGATCTTATGTGAAGCTGCCTAAATAAACAGGCCACTCAGTGTGACAGAGAGACCAAGGTTTGTCTTTTACAAGTCTTGACTGGGATTAAATTAAGCTGCCATAAGGTAAAAGGCTTTGCTATTAGCTCATTTTAAAAACATCAACTGTTGCTCTAAAACTGCAGCATAAAACAGCCTAGGGCTACATTTAGTCACAATGGATGCACTGGCAGATTTAAGGACTCGCTCAAAGTGAGTCTCTGTCGGGCTACGAGTCTGTAACCTTGTGGTCTGAAGTCAAACACCTTGATTTACTAGACTCATCCTGCTCTCTCACATACGTCTGAACTTAACTTTTCCCTGTGATGTAGTATCTGCTGATCACGTAGGCTTCTTTAGGCACCTGACCACATTAAAAAGCAGGTGTAAATGTGTAATTCACATTTGGAACTGGTTAAAAATGGATAGCAACCACACTTTACACATGTAAATGCAAATATGTGGGTTTTTTTCCCGTCTGCCACCAAGTAAGCAGAAGCTGATTTGAATTTTGCATGGGGAATGTCATATTGGATATGTCTGATGTCAATGATGATACATTTTAGAGCCTAGTGTAAATGTAACTTGGCTAAGAAATGTCAGGAAACAATCCAGACACAAAGCTCCTATTAATTCCAGGAGTTGGAGGAATTGCTTTACTGTCTGTATTTACTGTTGTAGATGCAGCACATTTCTTATTTTCCATTTTAGTTTAATTCTTAGCTTTACAAAGTGCCGTAAGGAGGTAGTGCACCTGGTTAGAATGTCAGTGTATAAAATAAGGATTGACTGCCATTGGGAAGTTCACTTTCTGGTGTAAATAGACAAGCAATTAAACTTTTTATTTTAAATTAAACTTGTTTTTTTTTAATAATACAAAATGAAAGTCTAAATATGCTTGCAGTTAGTTCAATGTGTCCTGTGATGACTGGCATCCTATACAAGATTGCTACCTGCTTTGTACTCAGTGCTGCCAGGCACCCTCACGATAATTAGTAAGCAGGCTAGAAAATGGACAAAAGAAATGGAATTATTTTCTTGTTTTAATCAACTGAATATCTGGGGTGCTGGAATCACATTACGGGCAATTTTTCAATCAATATAGGGGGAAAAAGTTCAAATACAGAAATAATTATAGCAGTCAGTGGGAGTAGCTTTTACTCAAGTTTTCTTATCAATATACAGTACATGATCATCCCTACCTAGACGGCCATCTGGAATTAATATTGCGTTTACTAGCTATGAGCAACCTCTCTGATCAGGACTCCACACTGCCAGCAGAGATATTCCTGGCAGGGATGTCAGGTTGCTTAATTGTGAAAAATGAAATCATTTATATAGTATCAAAAAGTTTGTAAATTTAATTGATCCATATTTTATGTCCTTACTAATCAAACTATATTCAGCATAAAGATGGGAGTCAGCTGTGAGCTTGCAACAGATGAATTAGCACTCCAGGAATTTGTAATGGCTGAAGATTTATCAGCTACCCGTGCCACCCATAGTACAAAGAAGGAAATGTGCAGAAATAAACTAGAACAGCAGTAAAACAAGTACATTTTATTAAGTAATACCATATATAATGCAATTGCATATCTTTGGTGAAAATAAACTTTATAATTTTTTTATTAACAGACGTTAGCATACAAAAAGAAAAAAGGTCATCTGTCTTACAGACACTGAAGACAGCTAGACTCATTGTTACACAAACTGATACTGTATTGGCAGCTTACGTTAGTTTTCATTTAAAATAAAAAAAAATAAAAATAAAAACAAAGTAGATAAGAAAAGCAACCGTACATAAAGTATGTCACTTTCAGCCTGACTGCTTGCGTAGAGATTATGGCAACTGCTTCACTCTTTCTGGCTAGCTGAACAAAAGAAACAGAGTGCGATAGCACCTCATCGCCGGAATACAATTCCAAGGGATAATTACTCTCTTTTGTCAATATATCTGTATTTAGCTTTAATAATAAATAAAAAATAAAATGGAAATTAAAAAGAAAATGAGATGAAACAATGGCACTCTTCTTTGATGGCTGATGGAATCATTCCTCAGGAATTATATACCTAACAAACACAAACCTGGTTACTTTTGTACGCTTTGTCTTTCTTTTTACTAAGTACACCTTCTTTTTCTCTAAAGCCCCATAAATAACATCAAAATACGGAACCCTCTTTTACCTAAGTTATTTTGAAGCTGACTGATCAAACTGAAAAGCTTGGCCTCTTCAATAGTTGAGCATATGCTATAAAACAACACTTTAGTCCTTAGGACCAATATTGGAAAAAATAAAATAAAATAAAATAAAAAAATAATGAAGTAAGTGCCAGGGTATCTGCTCTGGAAGTACATCTGATTTTTCATTACCACCCAACCTTCATATCCCCAATCCCATACCGTCTTGGCATTGCTGCTTATTAAATATCTAATGTTTCAAAGTAGAAATGTCGCTAAATTTCTTGAGAATTCAATCATGATCTCATAGCATAGATTCGTAATACTGTACATAGCTCATGGCAAAGGTAGAGGACAGACTGTTTCACCACCTGCCATTATTTTCTCTTGCCTCCAACTATTCAAATCCTACTAGAAAAAGAAAAAGTATAAAAATTAAAACAAATTATACTTTCTATCAAAACCTTCTGTGAATTGTGCCATGATAATTTCAACCAATCATCTCTACATGCATTCTAAATCCTTTTTACAAAAATAAATATAAAAAATAAACAGTTTAATAGCTACTTGCTTCAGGTAAACATCTACATTTCATACAGGTTTGCAAACATATGACCAGTCACAGCTTTCCAGTTTAACAAAAAACTGAACAAATGATGAAACAAACAGCTAATCCTGCTTTATATTGGAATACCATTCTATTCTGATCACCTGCAAAAAATTCATTTTAAGTTGGACTGGCAGTGGAGGGAGGGGATATATATATATGTATATATATGAGACTGAATCTTCTGCCTGCTACATACCCATATAACTAATGGCAATTAAACATTTAACCAACAATTCACTTAATGTTTTTGTAAACAAATTGAGCTGGTATTAAGTCAGAATGTCATAAATTTCAACCTGCTGTTAACACTATCTGCAAATCCTGTTTACCACTGATCTACCGGCAACAAATAAAATTAGAACAAACAGAACTGAAAATAATTCAACAGTTGTTTGTTTCAGGTAATTACTCACATTTTCAATCAGGCAGTGATAACTAAAATATAATTAAAACAAGAAACAAACTGAAAAAAATGTGACAGTTCCTGGTAAATTCTTTCCACACAAACTGAAATATATTGTATGTATATTTAATATTTAGTTTAACAGCAACCTTTTATCTGCTAAGTTCCCTTATCCTGGCCTGTGAGGATATCTGCAAATGCTTGATTTAAACTTAAGCATAGGTGTGCTGGTCCTGGACCTCATTTTGATAGGTCAGTGTTTTTCAAATTAATAATTTCAAAGGCTGAGGTGGCAACCACATTTACATGATGGCATTGGCAAGGAGTTAAAGAAGAGAGCTACGCTGTCTGTAAGATGTGTATAAACCTGTACTGCTTTGGTACATAAAAACTATATGTATCAACAAATATGTTAAAAATATTATGACATGACATAACAGAAATAAGGAAAGAAGTGTACATTTAGTAGAATGCATAAAATATAAAGAATCAAAGTGAGCATTGATGGTAAGAAGGGAATAACAATGTAAGTTTGGATTCTAACAAGATGAGGTCCTGCTTTTTGGTGATTCTTAACTGTGTAAATGTTGGAAATAAAGGAATTAATAACCCACAAAATTATGAACTTTAAACTGTTAGAAAATAAAGGATTTTTTTTAACTAAATTGTACTTTAAAGAGTGTGATTTTGTAACATCACATGAAAACAGAGATAATCTGACTGACTGAACTTCCACTTTCTTCCTAGAAATACAAGGTCTCTAAGTCAGCAAGGATCATTTCCATCTTGACTCATACACTGTGGGACACAAGCAAGTATCTTTTTGTTTTCAAATTTTATCCGTAACAAAACTAAATCATGTTTTACAACAAAAAACACACAAATTGCTCACTTGCGCTTTGTTTGTCAAGTTGGTGTCAGTCTAAGAGCTTTGCACTTCCTTGGTCCAATACACCATAAGAACAATGGATATTTTGAGACATAATATTCAAAAAGGAAAGAAATAAAAAAGCGCAACAACAAATTCCACACAAGGGCTGTTTTTTTCTCCTCAAACCCCAGCGGACAGCAAAATATAGGAGGAAAAATTAACCAAGGGACTGAAAAAAATGACATTATTGTTAACTTTTCTTTTTCTATACTCCAAAGAACATTCATTATTTTTTGATTCATAAAAACAGAAAATGTGTGTGCATACCTCTCACATAATAGTTTGAAACAAGTTTTGAAAATTCTTTTTTTTTTTTTTTAAAACTAATTATGACTCTAGAGGGTTTCTTTCCAAAATTATAATCTCCCATGTAGTCTTCTTTTGAAGTGCTTTAGATGAACTCCTGTCGTGGAACTCAAAAGCAAAGTTCAGGAAAGCTACTAAAGGCTACACATTAATACAAAGTCCAGAGGCTCTTTCTCTACCTTTCTCCCTGATAAGGTTGTGGCGCTAATGCTTTCTTGTCTTCATCTAAATGTATAATCCACCTTGCAGAAAAAAATTAAGAATGGTTTGTAATAATTATTGCATTTTGTTTTGGGCTGTATCTCTCGGATAATCTTCTAGGTGAGAAATGCCTCATTTTCTTGACACTATTCAAAGAGTTTTAGAAAGCAAAGTACGGTACAACTGTGAAAAATGATGGAAAGCAGAAGTCCTGCTGTGTGCTATAAATCCATGCATTCATCCCTAAATATACCAGTAACTTGCTGGGAAAGGAAGCATGCAACTGTTTTATGTTTGAAACTCATCACTTTTTTAAACAAAGAGAAAACGATAAAAAATTTGTTGAATTGCTTCATCTTATTTGACCCTTCAGAGTAGTTCACAGCAGTCACTATCTTCTTAACAAAAGTCTTAATATGGCTTTGTTCTCCTTTGTAAAATGATATTGCCATGTGGGGTTATTTTTTCAATATATATAAAAAACAAACAAAAAAAAACCCAAAAAACTGCCACCTTTTGGAAGTCTTAATTTTTGCTCTTGCTCTTTGCTGTGCATCTCGAAGCATCCAAACATGTGCGAATCCCAGCAAGGTGCAGAAGAGAACCTGCTGCCTCCTTTAACTCCTCGTCAATCTCCACCTTCACTTCTCTGCGGGGCTTCTTGTTGGCTGGTGCACCAGCTGCTAGACTGGCAGTGCATCGCTGAGATCCATAGCCACTGTCTCCAAGGAGATCTTCTGTTTCCTCTTCTTCCCCATCATCTGGCAAATCAGACTCTTCATCACTATTGAAGCCCTCGCTCCCTGTCCGTCGAGCTGTTGATGCAAACTCATAGGCCTCATCCACAGATGATGAGGAAGACACACTTGACCTTGATGCACAGCGCTGGAAGGTGGCAGTGTAATTGTGATCTTCCTTAGGGTCATTGCTGACAACTGCTATTACTGGCTGAGAAAGATCAATAGGTTTATCTTGCACATTCTGTATGCTGTTGCTGCTGTAGGTCCTCTTTACTGGCAATGCGGCAGAGGCAGAGTGAGATTGGCCACCTGATTAAAGAGAAATGGCATTGCACTTATGAAGTGAAGATTACAAATATAAGGAAAAAGTTCAGAATTCATTCACAATTTAAAGGAACTTTCATTTTTCTTACAAATTATTGCACTTAACAGTTCCCATAATGAATAATATCATATGAAAGACACTACATAATAATAAAAATGTCAAATAATAGTAAGTTAAAAAAAGAAGGCTTCAGAATAAAGCTGATGCAGACAGAATTATTAGTTCTAGTTGGGAGATAGTGACCTACAGGAAATACATCTTGAAAAATATTTAGGGGTGTACATTGTTTCAACATTCTCATCCTATTGAATGTGCAGAATCAATTAAAAGGCAAATTAAATGTAAGTATACTATTGAAACTGCTGAATGCAAATCAAATGAAATTATATTCAGATTATATTATATGCATGTGATACTACCACACAGAAAACACACAAGGAAGAGCTAAGCCAACTAAGGTGCATTTTTTGAACTAAACAGCAGGTCTGACAGGATAACAGAATTAAGCTATTTTAGGCCGAATGTCATGTGATAAAGCTGAACTATGTCTTGAATCATTTTTTTTTTTTTTTAAAACTGTGGGAATATCCTTTACATATTTGTTTCTTTGACAAATGTACATTAATGGACCCATTCACTAATATTTAACTAACCAAATTTGACTAATGGATCTGTGTTAAATTTGTTACATTTTGTATGTAGCATGGGGATTAGCAGAGTTTCATTTTTGGAGTATTTTTTTACATGTAGCATGTTGCCCCACACAAGTTAAACTGACTCACATGGATTGGATATACAATTCAGATATTACTGGTCCACATGACATTTGAGAGCCAGCAAAATATAATACCAGAGACATGAGAAAATGAAGTTTTGATTGAGTAAAATTGTGTGGTAATTCAACTTAAATATTCAAATTTTAAAGAGCCAAGACACTTTGTGCTACAGGGTAAAGACAGTAAATGTTATTTGGAATGTGAGGACTCCTGATCCAGCTAAGCAGCTAATCTTTTTTTCTTTTTCATATTTGAGATAAAGACAATCATCTAGCTTTGATCCTTCATGGGATACTCAGAATAATGATGCAAGGATCTTGAAGCCAGGCTCAAATTTCAATTAAATATTTTCACATTTTTCTTTTTGAGGGCCCATTTTAACCTAATAACATATGACATGTAACTAAAAATGCACAATCCTGAAAAATGTACAAATTAAAACGTTAACTTCTACAAGAAAGATAGAAAAAAGAAAGGTTCTTACTGCCCTGCTATAACATAAAATCACTTACACTCCATCTTCTGTTTCTCTGGGGAAGAGTTTAAAAGCATCATGGCCGTGGCTGCATCAATGTCAGATTCTAGAAAGAAGAGAGATAAGGGAAAAAAAATCTGTTATATTTACTGGCTTGTACATGGGCACAGAATTAACCTTGAGCTTTTAAAGCTGAGCCATAATTCCCATCACCAAGAAAAGCCAAAAAGCCTCCAGGGGCCAAAATATAAATTATTAAAACCAAACTAAAAATGAAGTATCTTTTTTTTTTAAACTGAGAATCAAGGCAATTGGTTGTTGAAACCTTTGTAGCCAAGGTTACAAAGGCAGAGATTCACAATTTTAACATGCATTTCAATGATGTAACTGGGAAATATTAACTGCTTGCAAGATATGAAAACCACATAATTAAAAAAAAAAAACACTAGAGAATATCTCTTTAAGGAAATTATTTCATAACTTAATTGCTCTCAATTTTTTTTGTCAAACAGATGTGATAATGCAACATTAGCCTGTGGAAAAATTAAATAGATGGTTGCTTTATAAAGAGGCTCACCCTGCAGAAATACAGAATCAGATGTGGAGAATTAGATAGAGTCCATTAGGCAACTGAAGGCAGCAAGCTAGCAAATTTTTAAAATCTTGCTAGTAATGGAAACCAGAACAGGTCATCAGTTCCACCTATGCTGATCCAACACTGTAATATGCTCTCAACGTAATTGTTTCTTCACATTCAACAGTTTTTGTATTTCAGAACATACTGTTAACATTAATTTTATCTTTGTATCATTTAAATAGACATGTCTCTAATCATACACTTTGTTATTTATGATCATGGTGTACTTTGTCTGCCACAATGGGCTTGGAGGATTAATTTCTATACCATTTATAAGGTGAGACCTACAAATGGACAATTTAACTTTCTAATTTAAGATTTATAGACAAATAAAGCCACCAGACTTATCTTTATTTATTTGAACAACTCTTTAACCATACAGAAAACAGAGTTGGTCTTCCAATTACCATAGGAGCACAAACATTGTTAAAGAAGCTAAGGACAGTTGTCTGACTGCCACAAGATGGAGCAGGCAGCACAGCCAAGAATTTCTTTATTGTAAGTTAATTAAGAAAGCAGTAACAGATGGAGGCACCAAGATTTCCTATCATATAGCAGTATTAGTTCTTCTAGAAATCCTTAGGACTAAAGGAAAGTTATCTAAAAAAATGTACATTAAAAAAAGAGGGTGTTGGAAGTAACTGTGGCTTATTAGGAGGTCAGACATCTCTGCATTTTAAAAATTTGCCTTGTGTAACACTGTTAGTGGCTTTGGTTATTTGCCGAATTCCTATTTCCCTTTCAAATTGAAGTATACTCCTAACAAAATACATCTTTTGACAGGATAAGTATGTTTAACCTGAAGAAAGATTTTTAAGTCCTTGTGCTGAAAGGGTCAGTTTTAAATATTGTACGAGACCAAGAAAAAAAGTAAATCATTGGTATCCAGGCACAATGCTGTGATCACCCCTGCCAGTTGGTGCAGTGAAAAAGTACTTTGGGTTAGTATAAGCACATTAACAAGTATTACAATAAAACCTTAAATAAGTAAGATGTAAGAAACACTACATGTCACACTAGCATAGGTAAAAGAATGGGTGTGTGGGGAGCTGCATGCAAGCACTATAACCACATATTTACATAATATTGCATTACATTTACATAATAAACCATATATGCCTCTCAAAAGAACAAGTAAAATAATAATGGACCAGCACTCACATACTTTAACATTCCTCAAATATCCTGGAAATTTCCTTTTTTTGTCATTTTGCTGAACAAAACCCATTGGGAACAGCAGTCGTATTCACTTAGGGAAACAGCAATAGAAAAGTACACAGTGGCGTTCACAACATGACTTTGTTTAACCCGAACCTATTCACTTTGACAAATGTGTGTGTGTACAAGCTCTTCTGAAAGCATCATGATTAGTAAAGTAACCGCATGTGTATGGTCAGTGGCAAAATCTAAGCACTAAGTTGTGAAAAAAATGTAAAGCAGAGTAATTACTTCCTAGGTTATGTAGTATACAACAACAATGAATACAATTAAAAAAATTAAAAAGCTAAAAGGGCACTGCATGCCCCCCCTTCCCCTCCAATTTATGTGGTTCATTGATCCCAGTATTTCAAAGAGGTATTAATACCACATACACAAGCATGCACATGAGGAATTTTATAACTCTAATGCACCAATTTAGCATCTCAGCAGAAAAAGCTTATTGTCCATATGTAAGCTAATGACAAGTAATTCTGAAGTAACTTTTGTGTATTCAAACAATTGATTGTAAAATATAAGAGGATATGTTGGCTAGGTTGATTAACATCCGAATAGACTGCATCAAAGGGTTTTAAGAGCTAGTCTAATGACTATTTAGAAGGTCCTGGACAAATCTGATGGCTCCACTTTACTAAGCTAATAATCAATACGCTATTTACGTAGGCCCTCCCCATGAATAAAGAAGCAGTGATTTCAGCATTGCCCTAATTGAAGCCTTTACAGTCCCCATAGCAATAAGATAGTTTTAATATTTTTATGAAGGGTTAATGGAGGTAATAAATGACCACAAGAGCAGAATTTGTAGATTACTTCAGAGAAAAAAGAGGAATAAGCATACTGACCTAGGCAGTGCCTGACTCACCTCTATCTGGTATTGCACTTTATTTCATTTTTATAAGATCTTGCCAGTTTAAAATAAACTTGACTTATTATTAGCAATAAAAATTGCAGCAGAGTAACATCAAACTCTTATCCCCATAGTTTCAACATCATTACAAATTTAAGACACCATGCTCTCCCAAAACCAGAAATTGGATCCGATTCCACACTTTTAAGGACCTCAAGATAAGAAACCACCTTTAACATCTCTGTCCTAGAAAGCAGCTGAAAACCATTTGACATGACCTACATTTGTTGTTTATTATGTGCAAAGACAACTGTACTGAAATACTTATGTTGTAAAGACTTTGGTTTGATTTTTCTCTCTGAGCATAGTTTTCCCAGAAAGAGTATTTTTACTGAGTAACAAACAATACACCAATTACTAGATAGAATGCTTGAAGTCTTCACATTTTGTACAAAAAGTCAAGGTGGGTTTACACCCAGTAAAGCCTTATAAACAAACCTATTCCATTCAAACAATAGCCTCTTAGAAGAGACATTTAATAGAAACTAGTTAACTCCAATGCTCAAATTTACATAAAAAAAAAAATCTGAATATTAGTCAATCCTTCACCTCCCTAAACATTTGTTTAGGCTACTTATATAAAACTGCAAAACAACTAAAGTTTTCTGAATAGATTTCCTATTCATCTAATACTTGCATAATACAAGTCAAGATTTGGTCTTTTTCTGCACTACTTGTTAATTAGTTCACTTCATGTGAATAAACTGCACTGTGTAGAGAAGTATTTGAAGTATTTGTGAGAAACTCTTACATTTACATCTATGCCCCGGTGTCTTGTTGAACAACTGATTTTAAACTTATATCCAGGATCCATCTTCATAATTCCCTTCTACTTTTGACTACTTCAGTCAAGTCACTTTTTAATCTTTGTTTGTTTAGAGTAAAGAGATTGAATTCCTTCCATCTTTTCTCATACTATATGCCTCATATACTTGGAATTGGTGTAGTAGGTTTTTTCTTAGTTATATTTTATCTATACAATATAAATCAAAACTACACACAATATTCCAGATGTGGCATGTGCTACGTAATTCAACACCCTAAAAACCTTGTTTCTTGAATTGTATGCTTTCTAACTACTGATAGTGATGTGTTGACTAGGGGTTACAAGTAATTCTCATAATTTATAGTTTCTGATTTTCCATTGTGTTTTAAATGTTAATACAGGTGCTTCTCATATACATATTTATCAAATATTTATTTACAAAAGGTAAAATGTCTTTAACCTATATACCTCAAATATCTGTTGTATTTTTCAGATTCCCTCTGTAGAGAATTTTCTAATTTTACAGATTATCTGCCTAACCTTCATCCTTGAAGGTAAATAGTTTTACCCATATTATTTACATAAATCAAAAATGATTTACCACTGATCTTTGTTAGATTTTATTAATAAACATTTGCAGTTTCTTTTTCAGTATACATTTCTCCCTTACACTTTTTAGTACACCTTATCTTCTCATAAACTATTGGACACATTAGTTGATTCAGAAGAGCTGGGCAGTCAAATAAGGACTGTCTGGTTTATGAAGGTACCCAGCAAATTAATTTGATAGCTCTGATTTATTTATGATTAGCCTTTGGAACAATGTTCAGAAAAACTTAACAAAATATTTCAAAAACACAGCCAAAATGTCACAATTGTGACCTGCAGTCAAAAATACAAGGAATGATACAGTACAAGATTCATTATGCTTTGTATAATTTTGAACACTGTTTAAAAAAAAACATTTCTATTTCAGCAACATCCTTCTCTCAATGCCTTCTAGCATTTTTATTTTTATTTTTTTTTTATTTTTATTAATTTTATTACAATCCATACAAAGCAATCAAGTTTTTACAAAAAGAAGAATTGAGTTAAGAACAGATTGATCCCCACCCCTGAGAGAGAGAGCAAGCCAAACAGCGTAAAATGTAAGGCTTGTAAACTTACCTAAATTAATAAATTCTCTGTGCTTTTTTAACTTATTTTAAAATATTACTGATTAGATCCTGCCATGTTTTGAAAAAAGTCTCCTCTAACTGAGTATTGGATTTTTTTCCAATTTCAAATAATATAACACATCGGTTTCCCACTGACTTAAAAGAGGAGAGTTTGGGTTCTTCCAGTTTATCAGAATGAGTCTGTGTGCCAAGAGTGTAGTAAATGCAATCACAATTTGTTTGTCTTTCTCCACTTTAAGCCCCTCTGGAAGAACCCCAAACACAGCCGTTAATGGGTTAGGAGGGATTGTGAGTCCAAGGCTGTCTGAGAGGTAATTAAAAATTTTTGTCCAGAATAATGTTAATTTGGTGCAGGCCCAGAACATGTGACCCAGTGAGGCTGGGGCTTGGTTGCAACGTTCGCAGGTTGGATCATGCCCTGGAAACATTTTGGAGAGTTTTAGTCAAGACAGATGTGCTCGATATATAATTTTGAGTTGTATAATTGTATGCTTTGCGCATATGGAGCTCGAGTGAATTCTCTGCATTGCTACTTTCCACTCCTTTTCTGATATATTAATTGAGAGATCTTTTTCCCAGTATCCTCTTGGATCTTTGAAAGGAAGAGATTGTAAAAATGATTTTATATATTGTAGAGATGGAGTCTAATTCCTTGAGATTGAGCAATATTTTTTTCCAGCGTGGATGAGGGCCTTCTAGCATTTTTAAACTTATCTGTTAACTCACCCATTGTATATAGTACTTAGGAATGAATGTGCACTGCATTATATGAACAGACGTTTGCCCCCACATTTACTTATTTAAGGTTTTTTTGAACCTCTTCAAGTTGACTTTCTGAAACTACAGTATTTTTACTTTCATACATTCACTCCAGCAAGCGACACTGAAAATGATTATACTATAATTGCTCACTCCTATTTGGTCTGATGACAAGTTCATTATAAATTTTATCTCGATTATCTAGTCTTAACATGTATCACTTCTACAGAAAGTGAAACTCTGAGTAAAAAAAAAAACAAAATCTGTGAATTTCTGTTCTTGTGTGATCTTTACAGTTTACACTGGGATGACTGATGTCCATAACTGTAACATATCCAACTACACCTGCTTAATTCATATTATAATAATTTTAATCATTCTGATATTATTGATTTTGCTGTGTGTGACGGGAGCCTGTGACATATAAAATCCCAGAGTCAGTCAATCACTGCAGGTTTCTAGTCAGACCCAAATATTCTAACTAGGTTGCAACTCATCAATTATTTAAGTAGCTTTATTGTTAAATTCTATCTTCACGTATATGACCTCTGACTTTACTAAATAATGTTTATCCATATAAATTATCTATGTAAATTATATCAACAAAGTTTCTGCTATTAGCATAATACAATCTCTGTGTGCAGCAGCATACAAGTTCCAATTAATTTAGGAAAGTACATTTTTGACCAAGTATTTGGATTATGCAAGTTCATATATTGGATGGATGAATACATTTATCTTAAGTTTTAATAAACAGTCAGTCAGTCATTGTCCAACCCGCTACATCCTATCACAGGATCATGGGGGTCCGCTGGAGCCCAGCCAGCACAGGGTGCAAGGCAGGAACAAATCCCGGGCAGGGCGCCAACCCTTAACTTTTAAGATTCTGATACAAAATGATATTCATCACATGATTAGAACAAAGGTAGTGCACCTATGTTAGCAGTTTATTAAAAAACTAATGTAAGTACAAAGTACCGTATTTATCTTTCTGTTTGCTATGGTTCAGAGCAAGAAACATTACCATGTACCTTGTATGGCTGTTAGGAAGTTGTGACAGAAGGAACTACCAAGGTTGAATTCTTGTGCTGTACACAGTCTATAAGGGTATTAGAGGGTTCAAACATGTGGAAAATGCATATATATGTTCTCTGATAAGTGTTTAATAACTCTAAAGTAACAAAAATAATGACAATAAAGATACTGTATAGCCCTAAATACTGATTGAACATGCATAAATTAATTTAACTCATTTGTTCCTTTTGAGTAATTGTATGTATTTTGATCTCAACAACTACTTGTCCTTTAATAACAACCCTTGAATTCTGTCGTGTATTTGCAGCAGCTTGATCAAGCAGACTCAGGATTAGCCCTGTGAAGCATAAGTACCCCTAATTTGCATGTATGTACATCATGAGTGCCAAAAGCATTGATGAGCCTTATTTTTCATTTTTTGGATAAAATTAATAGTTTTGGTGAATAGGACATGCTAGTTACAATTTTATTTCTTAAGACAAAATCTTGTCTTATCAATTAAACGATTCAGGCTACATTCACATTTCTGCCATTTCCTGGAATACTGCAGGAAATCTGAAGTAGACCAATGAAATCAGTTCTATTCTATGACCCCCATTCATTTCACTATGAAGAAATGCATTGTGATTTAAAAAAGTGTGACATGTGGCCTATTTTCCATGCATTTTCACAGGTATGGGGTTGAAAAAAATGAACGTAGGTGGGCAAAAATTAACATACTGTATCTTGGGTTTTACTGTTTTTTTTTCAGTTGAAAACATGTGCCTTCCTTTTGTCCAGGCTGAGACTGCTGAGAAAGAAAGTCAAATGCTTTGTGCTGTAAGCCTATGCCTTCTGTTGAGACTAGAGCTCTCTCCTACAAGCCTTTCTCTTGAACAAGCAAGCAAGGCAGTGGGTTTTCTTAAATAATAGTAGAACATTAATTTATGTGATTATCTCTGGTTCTGATCAGTAACCATAGGCAAAGTAGGCACTGTAGAAGAACACCTACACCATAACACATGTCACACTGGTCAACAAAATTCATGTA
Source organism: Polypterus senegalus (assembly GCF_016835505.1). Lineage (NCBI taxonomy): Eukaryota > Metazoa > Chordata > Cladistia > Polypteriformes > Polypteridae > Polypterus > Polypterus senegalus. The sequence goes on along the minus strand of NC_053169.1, from coordinate 42,300,028 downwards.
GCAGGAGATTACTTCAGTGTACTTTTTCCTTTTAACAAAAATGACAGGTAAATGATTGGCAGAAACATGCTGAATTACACACAAAAATGCACAAAACGATGTACAACAAAAATGAATGTAAACACATATATTAATGAACATGTGCACATATATGTGAATTAAACCTTATGAAGGTGAGCTTCAGTGGGAGGAAAGCAGCTTGATGGACAGAGCATAAAGAGCCTGTGCTCTTTAACTGAGAAAATCCATGATATTTCACTCATTAAGCCAATCAAAAATAAAAATATGCATGTATTTATGGAGATTCTTTCCTTCAAAAACAAAAGAGCTTATTTTATTTGACATGTTTATCCTTGTGAATACTTTTTAAAAGATTAAGGTCATGAAGTTAGGAAACTGTTGAATGGATGACTATTTACAAATATCAGTGATGTTCTAATAAATAATAAGCATGTCTAAGCATTTTGCACTTTTGCTTTCATAGAGTCAGGTCCACAAGTATTTGGATAGTGACACAATTTTCATAACTTAGACTCTGCACACCACCACAATGGATTTGAAACAAAACAATCAAGATGTGATTGAAATATAGATATTCAGCTTTAATTAAAGGGGTTCAACAAAAGTACTATATGAGCTGTTTAGAAAAGACAGACATTTTTATGCATGGTCCCCTTATTTTCAAGGGCTAAAAGTATTTGGACAACTAACAATCATAAATATAATTATTATTTTAATATTTGGTTTTAAATCCTTTACAGTCAATGACTGCCCGAATTCTGGAACCCAGGCCATCTCCAGGTGCTGGATTCTCCATGCTGCTGTCTTAAGTTGCTGCTTGTTAATTGAGGTTTCTTAAATCAGTTTCATAGCCCCCACAAGGGAGTGGCTGACAGGACTCTAGCCAGGGGGCCCAGGATCACAGGGGCCTGGCGCGGGATGAGTAGATATTATGCACAAACAAAACGTATGAACAGAGAGCAAGAATTGATCTTACAGAGTTGAGTGTCAACTTCTGCATAAAATATTTTGAAAACTAAAAACAATATCAAAAAAAGTTTCAGATAAAAAAATTTCTACATGCATTTTTCTACAACTTTCTTGCTTTGACATTTTACAAATCCAAATAAAACGTAGACCTCTTCACTGGTTGAATATTTTGATATTAATTGCTGATTTGGTGTCATATAGGATTAACCCCTTCAGCACTGAATACAAGTAAAGGCCTAAGAAAATATTTCAGATCTTATAAATGCCTGCTGATGACAGTATTTTGGCACAAAATATTAGCAAGTATTGACAACAAGTAAGTTGCCATACAAAGTAAAGGAATAACACTAGATGTTAAAACTTCACTTGTAAAAGACCTATTTCAAGAAATGCAGCATTTACGTGACTCGTGGGAAAGTATTATTCAGGAGGCGAAAGAAGTTGCTGAGGAAGTAGCAGTGTGAACTCCATTTCCAAACAACTGAAAACCTACTACAGAACCAGAATATGATTTCAAAATTTCAGTAGTTTTCCCAGTATTGGAATTTATTATCAGCGATTTAAAGACAAGATTTGAAGCAGCAGATGCCATATGTGAATTATTCTCACCCATTTTGAATTTTCAGAACTTGGACAATGGTCAACTCACCACAAGAGCTGCAAAACTTGTATATGCATATGTAGAAGATCTGTCAGATGGCTTACTGGATGAAATCTTTCACTTCAAAAGTATTTACAAGACAGTTTTTGGTATTGAAAAAAGCCCAATTACAATTTTGAACGGAATTTACGACAAAAAACTTCAAGGTATATTTGCCAATATCTGCCTTGCTATTACATTGTTTTGTACAGCCCCAGTTACTGTTTCTTCAGCAGAAAGATTATTTAGCAGATTGGCAAATTCATTAAAAACATGGCAAAGAAGTACAACTAGTCAAAAAGGACTTAATCATCTAGCAATTCTGTGTATTGAAAATGATTTAGCTAAACACGTTGATTTTAGTGAGGTCATTGAAAATTTTGCGTCAAAGAAAGCTATAAAACAGATTTTGCAATAATTTTTGATACTATTGTAAGTTTTTCATTAGGATTTTTACTTTATAAATATATTCAATGTATGTGCATAATACTTGTGTTTTTGCATCATTTACTTTGCTTATTTTATTTTAAATCCTATTGGGTATCATGTTTTCCTTAACCCTAGGTGAAGGTCCCGCCAGAGATCCTGGCCTAGGGGCCCGCGTTAGAATGTGAGGGCCACGATCAGTTTTGTCTTCAGTAAATGAAATGCATGTCCACTGGCCATTGAAGAATAATCTACTTCTTTGCTTTGAAAAACACTTAAGTTTGCTTTCTTAGTATGTTTTCGCTCATTGTCCATCTGTATAGTTTAGTGTTGTCCTTTCAGTTTTAAAGCGATTGGCTGAATCTGAGCAGATACAGTACTATAGCCCTATGCACTTCAGAATTCATCCTGCTACTTCTGCCAGCAGTCATATTATCAATAAACACTAGTCAATTCGCAGCCTTGCATGATCATGCCATAAAACTGCCTCCTCCATGTTTCAAAGATGATGTGGTATTCATTGGATCATGAGTCATTTATTCTCTTCTCCATACTCTTCTCTAACCAATATTCTGGTATATATTGCAAACACTTTGTCTTTACTATCACAGAGTCTTCTCTTGATTGTAGACTTTGCAAATGATAGGTCTATGTCTCAGAGAGTGTTCCTGGCCTGGCTAAATGTTGTGAAGGAGTTCTTCACCAAGAACGGAATTCTGCAATCATCCAGAACAGTTGTCCTCTGTGGTTTTCTAGCCTTTCTGGTGTTGCTGAGACCATCAGTGTGTTCCTTCTTTTTAAGAATATGACAAATGGTTGATTTGACCATTCCTCATGTTTCTGTTCTCTCTCTAAAGGGTTTGTTTTGTTTTCTTGGCCTAATAATGCAATGTTTCTACTTTCATGGACAGCTCTTCAGACCTCATATTGAGAGCTCACAGTGACAGCTTCCAAATGCAAATTCCACACTTGGAATCAATCCCAGGTCTTTTACCTGCTTAATAGTTAATGCAATAATGAGTGATCTGCTCCCAGCTGGCTACTGAAAAGCTTGTCATTCAAATGTCCATATACTTTTGAGCCCCTGGAAATGTGGGGATATGAATAAAAATGTCTGTCATTCCTAAACGACTCATACAATATTTTTGGTAAACCCTTAAATTATAGATGAAAGTCTACACTTCTATCACATAATGACGACTTTATTACAAATCCATTGTGGTGGCGTACAGAGCCAAAATTATGAAAATTGTGTCATTCTTCAAATACTTGTGGACTTGACTGTATCACCATATTAAACAGAAAATATGGACGTTCAATTTCACAAATGACATTAAATTGTAACTAAAGTTAATACAGAACTGTATACACTTAAAACTGCCCAGTCTTTGAAAAATGTATGCATTTTTAAGGAGCAAACCAGGAATAAAAGAATGTGCAGGTTCTTAAAGTAAATGTTGACAATTTGCCTCTGACCAACATTTGTCCAGACAGCTTAATAGGAGAGCAGATCATTTTACTGCTGAGAAGAGTGGTGAGTTTCCTTAAACTTACGGATTACATGAATGGGAAATAATATTTACAGCTGGATATGTCTTTCCTTTCACCGTATATTCAATTAACCTATGCAAAAGCACATGAAGAAGAAGTGCAATCTGTCAATACCAGATGCAAGGAAAGAACAAAATGTGGATGGGTCACTAGTCCATCACAAGGTACACTCAAAATCCTTCACAATGGACCCGTTTAGAGTCACTAATCAACCTAATAACCTAACACATAAGATGAGATAAAGAAGGAAACATGCACCTGAAGAAAAACCCTTATTATCACAAGGAGAACTTGCTCAGGTCAGGATATGAACTTAGTCTTCTGTGAGGCAATTTATATATACATACAGTATGTAAATACCGACACTGTTGCAAGTACACTTTTGTTTACTATACTTACTATGAACAAAATGGAAAAATAGCTTTGAAATAAATTCAGATAGTGGAATAGGATGAAAAGTATTAAAAGCAAAAGGTAACACACACCAGGCAAAGGTTGAGTATCCCCAACTATGCAAAAAAGTGTGTTGAGGAATTGTACATTCCACATTACCACAAAAATATAGTCTGCTTCATTTCTTCGTACACACAAATGTAAAGACAAATGTCAATGTGTAGCTCTCAGGTTGTAAATTATTTTTGAGGCTTGTCTGCTAAAGTCTACTGTCCGCAATGAAATTACAGGAGATTTTCACCCAGTTCAGTGTAAAAAGTATATGCCGATGAAGTATCCCTAATCCAAAATGCCTGGGACCAGAAATATTTCAGATATTTTCAAATTTTGGAATATGAGATATCTTGTGGACAGCCTTGATTGAGTAGGAATCAAATGCAGCTAAAAAAGATACATTATGATTCACACATATAATAATTCATATATCAGAATAGTTATTATAACGTGCACTGATGTGACAAACATATTCCACTCATACAAGTACTTGGGGATCCTCATTAATGACAGGTTGGACTGGTCTCAGAACAAAGAGGAACTATATAAGAAAGGGAGTTAAGGATGCACTCTGGACCCCCTGGAGGTAGCAGAAAAAGAAAGAATTAAAACAGAGCTGAGTGTCATTATGAACAGTGCTGTACATCCTCTCTCTGACACGCTAACATGGAGGACTTTTAGCCAACAAATGTTTCAGCAGAAGTGTGTCAAGAAACGCTACAGGGGCTCCCTTATACCAATAGCAATACGTCTGCATAATGCCTTACTGTGACTGTATTTGCACCACAGAACTTTTTTGTTTTTTCTTTTCTTTTCTTGGCCTGTCAAGCTTCATCGGGAACCGCCATCCCATTCTGAGAGGAAAAATCAGTTTGAATCTGCAAATATGGTATTCACATCCACTTTTGGAATAAGCTTATTTTTGCTCTTGAATCCAAGTAAAGTTTTATAAAACAGAACCCAGGTGTGGAGTTTTCCCACTTGTGATGTTATGTTGGTACTCAAAAATTTTTGGAATTTGAAATTAGGGATATTCTACCTGTAGAAATAGATCAAATCAGTACCAACTGAAACCATCATAATTTTTAATAACACAATGATATGAATTTTTGGCTATACCACCCACTCCTAGCTACTGTATATGAATACGCAAAAAACAAATACAGTGGAACCTTGGGTCTTGAACGTCTCGTAACACGTACAAATCGGGTTACGACCAAAAAGTTTGCCAAACTTTTGCATCTGTTCATGACCACACACTCGGGTGACGAACAACCCAGTTTCCCTTCCGGTACGTACGTGCCGGTGATTTATGCATGTGTTTAGTCTCTCCCTGTATAGTACATTGCTCTCGGTCAGATGTGCATCACGTAGAGACTTTACCTCAAAACCGTAATCTCCTCTCCACCCAGTTCCTCCTCACTTCCTTCATGCCAGAACTCGACTAATGCAAGGTTAGCTTTGTTGGTTGTTTATGGTTAGTTTTTGTATAAATTACAGACTTTTCAAATGTTAATTTTCTTCCCTTTGCTTAAAACTCTTTAAAAAAAGTGTTTACAGCAAGCGGTTCGTAAGGCTAGAGCATGAACTCTTGCAATGTTAGTTTTCTCTGTTCAAGGTTTTCTCAGTGTTATTCAATGATTTTACATTTAGTTTACTACCAGCAAAATACCCGCGCTTCGCAGCGGAGAAGTAGTGTGTTAAAGAAGTTATGAAAAAGAAAAGGAAACATTTTAAAAATAACATAACCTGATTGTCAATGTAATTGTTTTGTGACTGTTATGAGTGTTGCTGTCATCAAGGATTTGATTATCATTATTTCTTTCAATCAGGTTCGTATTTGGAGGATGTGTTGTGTTCAAGTTACATTCCGTGTTTGTCAACCGTTGTAAAGATAACAGGTTTTATTCATCGAAGTGTTCACTACCCAAATCGCTAAAGGCAAGGAGGCGCGTATTTTGAACGAAAAGGGAAAAGACAGCGAAGGAGCAGAAAAGTGAGAAGGAAAACTGTTTAAATAAAGACCTGGGAAGGTGAATGGAAAGAAGCAGCCAGCGGTAAAGCAAGGAAGACTCTGTAATAAGGATGGTTGGGTGCACGTAGAAGGTGTAACAATAGGATTGTTAAGCCTTATGATAATGTTCCCGCATGGAGGGTTTAGAGAGACACACTGGGAGAAGTATAGAATAGGGAACCCCGTGTGACGGTCCTGCTTTTCTCCTTCGGCAGTTCAGTGGCTCTGCATATTTGTATGCACCTCTCTAAACTTGCATCACTGGTTCCGCACACAATTCGGTCACGTATAAGGGAACTTTTAATCTTCCCGAAATTGCATGTGCCTGCTAACACTCTCAGATCTGTGACGTAGTTGTCTATATTTTCTCCCCTTGCCTGATTTCTTGAAAAAAATGTGTACCTCTCTACAGTTTAGTTTATTTTTGGGTTGTTCATCAAATGTTCATCAAATTCGTGTTAGCGTCTCCGCGTCCTGAACTTTTAACAGCAAACTGGTGTGACTTTCGGCGAAGTTCCGTCACCTACACTGCCACCATGTTTCTCTCTCGAGATTATTAAAAGGCACAGACTCACGCTTCCAGTTTATGTCTGTTTATTTCACAGTAGTTAAAGCCAGAGCAAAGTCAGTTCACGTGAGCCCGTCGGAGTACATGCATCGAAGCTTCTCAGCTGTGCTTGTGCTATCTCGTGTTATCTATCTCGCGAATATTGTATTCGTCTTAGGAATAACAAACGTCAGCGGCAGCGTGTCTATAAACCTAATTTAAAGATAAGCTTTACACCCTGCTTTCCTATTCGTTTACATATGCACAGTCTTTCACCAGCAATTTTAACTCCGTTACAGCAATTTTAACTCTGCTACAAAGTGATCAAAAGTCTCGTTTATACCCTACGTCTTCTCATTAAACTTGTATGTCGCGAATATCGTATTCGTCATAAGCATGTCAAACGCCAGCGGCAGCCTGTGTATGAACTTAATTTAAGCTTAAGGTTTACACCGTGCTTTGTTTCCGCAGTAGCTGCACTTATGAATATGCTTGTATGCGTCACTCGCTTCATATTCTTTTGCTGCCTTCTCAATTGTGTAATGCGTTTTTTGAACAGGTTTTATTCATCGAAGAGATCACTTCCCAAATCGGTACTCGTGAATCTAAGATGTTTAACAGGCATTCCCGGTATTAAGTTGTGGATTTGCCTGTGAATATTTAGCAGCAGCGTGTCTATGAACGTAATTTAAACTTAAGCTTTACACCTTGCTTTCCTATTGATAGGTGTACAAAAGGCTTGTTCAGCGTCAGAGGGTTGTTACATCACACACTGCATGCACGGGTTTACCTTTCCCAGTCCTGCAAAGTCAGTTCACGTGAGCCGCTTGGTGTACATGCATCGAAGGTTCTCAGCTGTGCTTGTGCTATGTCGTGAAATCTTGCGATGTCCACGGCTTTATTTAATGTTAGCCAAGACCCGGCACTTAAACGTTTCTCCCTCACTTTCGCTGAGTTTGTGCCTGATCATCTCATCTTCGTTTGCATAAGCACAGTCCTTCACCCGCGAATATTTGGCGGCAGCGTGTCTATTGGATATGGGCAGGCACTCAGCTACGTGGGAGGCGTGATGATGCAGGACGCAACTCAAGCTGCAGGCTATAGCCGTATTTATGGACGAAAGTAAGTTCCAGTTATGACCATTACGCGTAGAATTTCGAAACGAAACCTGCCTAACTTTTGTAAGTAACCTGTAAGGAATGAGCCTGCCAAATTTCAGCCTTCCACCTACACGGGAAGTTGGAGAATTAGTGAAGATCAGTGAGTGAGTGAGTGAATGAGTGAGTGAGTGAGTGAGTCAGTCAGTGAGTGAGGGCTTTGTCTTTTATTAGTATAGATTACACTGTAATTAATTAATTACAAAAATTAATTATTGTCTTTTATACTGATTTTAAGATTTTACTGTCTTCTTCTTCTTCTTTCGGCTGCACCTGTTAGGAGTTGCCTCAGCGGATCACCCAAAATTGTTGTCTGCATATTGATTTGACAACATTTTACACCGGATGCCCTTCCTGACGTAACCCTCCCCATTTATCCGGGCTTGGGACCGTAATCAGTAAATAGATTACACTGTGCATTCTATGGTATAATGAAGTATTTTTGTGCTTAAAAATCTTTAAAAAAATATATATTTACATACAGCTCGTATGGTCCGGAACGGATTAATTGAATTTACATATAATTCTATGGTGGAAATTACTTTGGGTCACGACCAAATTGGGTTGCGACCAGAGTTTTGGAACGAATTACGGTCGTGACCTGAGGTTTCACTGTACAAGTAATGTCACTTAAGTGTGTGAGCACCACAACAATTATGGAGCAGTTTTAACATAAAGTTTAAATACTTATGTATGAGGATAACATACAGTATATAGGCTATGGAAAATTATTTGAAAACCATTCCTTAAAAATATTGTATTCCATTGCAAACTGTGTCTGTGATTTCTTACACCTCTTAAAGTAGACACTGAACCCTGAATAGTATAACATTTCCCTTTTATAGATTTTTGGCTAAAATAGAGCTTTAAGGATTTTTAAAACAGAATGTTGTATAGATGCCAGTAAGTCTATATTACAGTTAGGTGTATTAATTATCCATTCTGTACTAAACAGATTTTTTTTTAACTAAACGAACATCTATCATCATTACAGTTTTGCAATTATGCTTAATAAGGATAAAGTCATATTTAATTTAGACTGCATACCTGACACCACAAATCTGTATGTAAAAAGAAAGAAATACTCATAGAATACTACCTGTAATAAACTGTATGTATAATTAACTTGGGTCACAAGTGCGTGGTAGTGGTGGTATAATGAAGCCCAATTTTGAACTTTTTTGGGATTCTGTCAAAATCATCCAGCTCTTGAGAGGGTAGAAGACCATCTCTTATCTGAAGTGGTGGAACTGTGTTGCTCTTGTAATGCATTCAGTCTAGAAGCTGCCTAAGTAACCTTGCCATTTAAGGGACACTGAGGCAATGGAATGAAAAAACACCAGGATTGACGTTCACTCCTGGTGTCTTATAGCTAAAGTGGAGGCATCCCTGATCCTAAAAGTGATCCTGGGCTTGGGAGGAAATGATCTAAACCAGAGATTTATAGCTGCCTCAGATCAAACCTACACTGCTTGGAGTTCCAGAGAGAGCTTATGGTGAAGGCATACTGGTGAGAGGAAGAGGCCAATATTATTGTGGAGAATCATGGAATGTGGAAATGATGTGAAGGTAGTCATTTTTATTTTCAGTAAACATTGCCCATCATTTTCTTTTCACTGGAATCCATCACTAATTAACTACACTGTTATTTTCCATTTGTTTTTGTGTCAGTACAGAAAATCTAAATTTGATTTTTATAATAATAAGCATTTTTTATATTGCACAGGAATTAATTATTGGCTTTTATACTGATTGTAAGATTTTACTGTCTTCTTCTTCTTCTTCTTTCGGCTGCACCTGTTAGGAGTTGCCTCAGCGGATCACCCAAAATTGTTGTCTGCATATTGATTTGACAACATTTTACACCAGATGCCCTTCCTGACGTAACCCTCCCCATTTATCCGGGCTTGGGACCGTAATCAGTAATATTGTGGTTATTTAAGTAACTATTTACAACAACTGAATAAGCCACTGAAAGAGCTGTCCCCTATTACCACCATATATATTCTGAAAATGTGTCAAAAGCCAAAAACATTTAAATGAAAAGTTACAACAACTGCAAAAAACAGATCGTTCTCTGTTAATTTTAAATGATAATCACAAATTGTCAAACATTTCCAAATATAGGCTAAAAGCAGAAAGGGGAAGGCTAAACAAAAGAAAGTTACAAAAACTCAGTGATTGCAAAGGTGTCTGGAAGAAAAACCTACAGAAACAAAACTAAGTAATAAAATTCAACTGTCTTGAGCATATCTTCCATTTTTGCACATAATATAAAGGTAACTGGTATAGATTATTTTGATCTAATGTGATATTAACACAAATTACCACAACCATGTTTAAAATAATTGTACTTATTACAGTAAAGTATATGAGAAGCAACAAATAAATAAAAATACTAACAACTGAACATAAACCTGAGGACTTACCTTTCACAGAAAAGCCTTGATCTTGGAGAATCAAATGTGGAGGAGGTGTTGATGCACTGCAAAGGGAAAAACAAAATATTTTTTTTTAGTTCAGGTATACAGTGTAGGTGGGGTACAATATGAGGCATGACTCATGAATGCAATTGGTTTGTGGGTACACTGAAAATTTCTAGTGCATGTATGTATAAATTGAAATGGCTTTTAAAGTGACTGCATTCAACTGTATGGTCACATTGCATCAAAGCAGATTTCAAGCACAACTTTATTCAAAGACATATGCACATGACGTATGTAAAGATATTCATTATTGCCGGTTTAAAGGCGTACACCTCCTTCTGTGCATATTACACACACTGCATGCTATCATCCTTCTTTGCTGTTCACTAATAACATCTAAGCTTCCTGTTTTTTTCCCTTTGTGTCTTTTATTCCAGTAAGCTTATTGTTGGGTGAATTACAGAGTAGTCCAGCTTTCACAACAGCAAGAATATTTAATGCATGGCGCACTCTCCAAGAATGTGAAATTGAATTACTTCATGCAGTACATCAGTGTCACTGTATCACCACATTTTAAACTTGCAATAATGTATGCAGAAAAGATGCGAAGAAGATAATTTTCTGACTTTGAGCAAATTAATTCTACATTTATCATGAACAACATGTTCTGTAGAATGTAATCTCAGTGAGCCACCAACAAATCACTGAAACTGGATCCAATATTTACCGAAGGTCCAAGGTATCACAGAAGTGGAAATATGAATTAAATATATCTGAGATAATGTAAATAAACCTTTCAAAAGAGGACTAGTAGAAAAGCAAATGTCTTGCAAAATCTAGATCAAAGGGAATTACCAAATGTTTCCAAATGCACAGGTTAGAGATGGAGAAGGGAAAAGTCCACAAAACTAAGCACTGATTTGTATATTAATTATTCAAAAGTTTGGCTTATGTATTCATACATTCATTTATTATCTGTGCCAGCATATTCCAACACAGGGCTACAGAAGAAAAATCATATCCTGACATACTGTAATTGGATAAAAGGTAGAGCGACCACCTGTATATTAATTGCACAGTCATGCTCCTTTACACAGGTAAAATTTAATGCCATCTATCAACTTAATTTTGTTTTTGCAAAAGGGGCAGAATGGGAGTATAAGGCATATATGTAATATAGATAATGTGGTCATCATAGGGGATTTTATTTCTTTAACTATTTAAATGGATGAGTCTTTTTGAAAATATAGATGATAAAACTAAAAATTGTGCAAGTGCCAAAGAAAACATTTTCTCACCCGGTTGGCGTCAAGCCCAGTAACTAAGTAATGCTGTCTACATGTTGTCTTTTCATACAATTATGACGGAATAACAAAAAAAAGTTTAGGAAACTGTGATAACAACATGGTTAAAACTGTAAAAAGCACAGCAATGCACACAAGAGTATAAGACTTCTAATAAGCAGAAAGAAGACTTTATAGGAATGAGGAATGAGGAATTTAGAAAACGCGGAACAGGAAAATAAAATAATTCTGCAATTATAAACAGTTGATAGTGTTACTTCAGAGAAATTTACATCCAGATTAAAAAGAAATACATTCCAAAAAACTAATACAATAAAAAGACTAAAGACATCACTAAATAAGGGCATCATTAAAATCTTAGAATGAAAAAGACAAAGCAAAAAAAAAAAAAATCTTGAGATCACAAAAGCGCTGCTACTGAAGCCAAAACAAACTTACTTTGGACACTTTTTCCATTACTACTACAGTTAAAAAATTAAAACGATTTAAAAATATTTCAGTTATTTCAAATAGAAGAGTCAGATCTACTTTAGCTCAATGCATTGAAGACTAACAAACTCCCAGGATTGGATGTATACTAATAGCGTGGACAGAAATGAAAGATGTTATTTACAAACCTTTACTAAACATATTAATTACTAAAGTCACTTCAGATGATAAAATAACCAGTGAAATGGAAAGTTGCAAATATGAACCAATCCACAAGAAGTAGGCAAAATGGATAGTGATCAACGATTTCATGTCATTTAAATCAGCTGAATACTAATTTTCAACAAAGAAAACCACATACAAGCTTCATGCCCCATGTTAAAAAGTGTTATTCTGGTACTTTTCCCAAATAAAATAAACTCAGATTACAGGTGGTATCCATTCATTTTTATATTAACAAAACTACACTTAGGCTTCTTATTTAGTAACCTTCAAATAAAACCTTTTATTAAAAAAAAAAAACATTTTAGGCGATTTTATTAGTGTAAAAAATATGCTCACAAAACATTTGTCGATAATACATGCACTTCTTTTCTTGTAAATATGTTCTTTTCAAAGTTAGCTGCAAGTGCTGCAGGATATACTCTAATTTCAACTAGATTACATATTTGTCTGCCTTTTCTCTCCATGCACAGGTTGACTCTTCGAATTCCTGGTTCTCAGTTTATTACTCCACTTTATTTAATGTGAAAACCAATATTTCAAAATTCTCTGTCAAAAACTCTGTGTAGCTTCTTCCTTTTTACAGGCTGCCCTCTGGCAACAGAACTACATATGCCTTTCTCAAGCCCAATGATGCTTTTCCTAGAGGACCCCTAACTTTATTACCATAATGCTTAGAAAAGCAGAGACTGAAAAAAAATCTAACTTGGAGAAGTCAATTTAACTGATTGAGTCATCTAGAGTGAAAAAAAAATCTCACAATTTCAAATGGAACATCACAATTCTATACCATGCTAAATTACTAAAACTGTAATTATAAAACTATTAGAAAACTATTTATATGAAAATATAATTTCGAATGGAACATCACAATTCTAAAGCATGCTAAAGTGTTGAGACTATAATTACAAAACAATCAGAAGACAATTTACATGAAAATACAGTAAAATAATAAATAACAGCCAATTTGGGTTTATAAGTTGAAGACCATCATTCTGTTAGACTGTAAACGGGAAATTGGAATAGTAGATAAAAACAAAGTACACAACATAGTTTACTAAGGCTACATCCACACTATAATGTTTTTGTTTAAAAATGCAGACATTAGTCTCAGTTTTCATCTTTCTCCACACTATCCTGATGTTTTTAACCTCCCATAACAGACTTTGTAGCTTTTGAAAAGGAGCAGACACACTTTGAAAACAGCAACTCTGTGTTTCAGTGCAGATGGATGAAAACAGGGACTCTAATTACGCCCTGATTTATTTGTGCTTATTATGCAGCCCCTCCCTGACTGAAACCTAATCGTTACAACATTCATTCCCTGATTGAACACCCTTCACTAAAGAAAACCTTATTTCAACATAGGAGGCAGAGAGGAGTTCCTTTCCAATGCAATTGTTGTGTCCTTTGTTAAAATTCTTTACAATTTTTTAGCAAAGTAAAAAAATGTAGCTTCAAAATCCTGCAATTACTGATAACAGCTAGCATTACAAAACTGTGAAGATCCTGATGCATGTGAACTTCCATGTCCTTGATATGCAGCACAACTTGACTGAAAACCCTTTTGAATGACACAATGAAGAGGCCATGACCAGGCTAAGTGCCACAGAGCAAGATAGTGTTCTTGAGATTTCTGGTTACAGTGATTTGCACATTTTTTCTCACACAAGCACCTACTGTGTTTGTTTGTTTGTTTTTTTGCTTCACATTGCTTCTGAGGATCCTGCTCTGTTTGACAAAGCAGTTAAGTTTTAATTCCCTTCTGAAAAACATACCTCTGCGAAGCTGGGTTCTCTGTACCAGTCACATTAAAGACAAAAAAAAGAAATCAGCTTAATACTAAGCTATATCTTTGATTAAGACAGTCCTCTCTGGAACATGACATTAAAGATCTGACATCTGACAGACAACACCAGTCCTCTCATTAAGGTGAAAAACCATACTTGAACATAGGGCTTACATTTACCACAGCACAATAAGTGACATGAAATTGGTAGTGATTTTTACTCAAATATTTGAATGTGCATTTCATAGTTGGTAATGACAAGCTGTGTTTTTTTATTGATATGTAACTGAACTTGTAGTTTGTCTTTAATAGCCAAAGTGTGCTAAGTGTTGAAAACGGTTGGGAAACATTGCTCAGATCAAGTGATATTTCCTATGAATAACACAAAGAAAAAATTGATTCACATCAGTTTAAAATGTTTACAAACCAATGTCTATAGCTGTAGGAGTCATACAAACCACGAATAAAATGAGAAGGTGTAGGACAATAGTGAATATCCAGTGTCCAACCAAAATCAGTGTAAAATCAAAACAAACAACTAAGAACACACACACCAAACCAACATGTAGGTGTCCATAGGATTCATGTCCCTTTCCTAACATATTTTGCCATTAGAAAACCATAATCAAAGAAGAGTAGGAACATGGAAACTATTATAAGAGCAGTGATGCTAGAAAGCACCTCAGTGGTCCACAAAATGATTATGAGTCAAATGTGGAACTTTGACAGATATATGGGCACTATTTTCTTTTTTGAAAAACAAACAATGCTACGAAAATATTATATAAACTGTTAAACACATTGGTGATACTTTAGTAGAAACACTTATTTTTCTCAAGATCTGGGTGAACTGTAGTTGTTACAGGAAATGTGCAATCTACATTGCAATAGTAATTTCACAACAATAAATTAAGATGAAGTGCATGAATATCTGGAATTAAATGAAAGAAAAGGATAATTTTAATATACTGGTAAATGCATTTGCTTGCAGTTAGTACAGTTTAATTTATTGTAAGACTTGTGTTTTCACACGTTAACACCCATAACCTTTTCATATTACAAACAAATTAAACATCAAAATATATTACAGTACGTGCTAACCCTTAGTTTGGACCAAGGCGAAAACCTGATAACATTTAATATCAAAAATATGCAGATTTTGAAAGCCTAAGTAAGTCAGCTTTTTTAAAGATAAAAAGATACTGATAACAACTTATGAGTTACTTCAAATGGGTCAACTTGCTGTGGTGGCACTAAGGCCAATAATTCTTTCATATTTAAGGGATTAAGATAAGGGGAAAACGGAGTACTATAAAAAAAAAGTGTGTGTACTGTGAATATTTAAAAATTTCAAAAGGCAACATTAGGTATAGAAGATGAACACTTTAAAGCTAAAATGATGTTATACACTCATATAGAATTATTTTCCCTGACACTCTGCCCCACAGTAGTATCTGTTATTAGCCCTGAGAGAGAGAGACAGAGACCATATTGACTATTTTGCTCAGCTGTCTATGGAAGGATTCCAAATCCATATTTAACTTAGAATTATATGGAGGTCGAGGGCATAATATGTTAACTGATGCTGAAGTATTCTCTTTTTATGCTCGTCTAAACAAGCCCAATTGTGCTTTTAGTCAACAATCTAGGTACCACTTACTCACCTTTTCCCAGTAGTATCAGGGCAAATTGTACACAGCAGTGGCACAAAAGGGGGAAAAGGGTCACTTTCTGGGGCAGAATTTGTTACTTTAAATGGTCTAGTTCTAACCAGAGTTGAAAAATAACTATTTGATACTGTGATTTGTAAGCCTAATTATGTTTGGAACATATGCATACATTTGTGCATTATACTACAGAAAACCTGCTAAAAGTTTAAGAGTTTATTTCCTAGCACTGTGAAGTCTATGAACTCTGAAGACTTTTAAATATTAAAACAGGTGCACTGTTAAGCTACAGCAAGTTGTAACAAATAATGAAAGAATGTGCTATCTTGGTGGTCAGTAGAAAACACAAATGGATCACTGAATAAGCTAAAGTGGTAGATGTGAGCATATATAAGGCCTCTCAAAAACTATCAAAACCAGAAGCTCTACCAGCACAGATGTGACATCACCTCTGTGCCAAGAACAATACTTCCGCACTCCTCCTGAAGATGGACACACAATTAAAATACCCCACTGAACTTCTGCAAGACATCTGCATTGTTTCAATGGTTTCTCTTCAGCAACATTTGTACGTATAAAATGATTATACTGCAATGCATATCAGGAGTGAAAATTGCATTTTAAAGCAAGATAAACATATCCTTTCTTTTGTAACATTTTTCTTATTTTAATAATTCTATCATGGTTACTGACTGAAACAAAACACCATTGGTGTGTTAGTTTCAAAAAGTGTCTCTGAAAAATCATTTTGTTTTCTTCCCATGACTCCTCCTCAACACAACCTTCACAGGTATAGTAACCTACATGGTTCACTGCTGCTTTTTTATTTTTTAAAGGCTACAAGATGCAGGCACTTGTGCTTGGAAGAGATCAATTAGGTCCAAATGGAGAGTTATACTGAATTGTGAAGCTTATTCGTCAAGTGGCCAGAAAATAAATAAATAAAATTAGTCGATTGGCTGGACGTTTTTGTACAAGAACAAAAAGGCCATATGGGTCAATGTGGACAAAGGAGAAAGAATTTAAGCCACCCATTCAGCACATCCCTGATATGAAGCAGGCTTTTACACCTAATGCAAAATGCTGTGTATAAAAATCAACATGGTTTACTATGGTAGCATCTGTGTCATTATATTGATCAGTTATTTTTTTTTTTTACAATTTGCAGTGGGTAGACAATCAGTATGCAGCTTGTCAGTAAGGGAATTACGCTGTTTGCACTTGATAATCTCTTTTGCCAAAAATGCACTGTTGCGTGCATGTCTGGTTTTAAAATGGGTCAAATATTCTTTGCGCAGGTTAAGATAGCACCATAATTTCAGCTTGATACATAATGCTTCCATAAGTTTACAACTGATTCCTCTTTATACTAGTGCTGTAAAATGCAGTTTTACTGCAAATCAATAAGATCATTTTCAAATACGGTTCTTGAAACAACAAACCTTTCCATGAGCTCTGAACCAGATTTTACATAATTGCTCTGGGGATTTTCGACTTCTCAAATCACTGGGATCAGTAGTTTCATGTCATTAAAATGACCATTAAATACACTTGAAAGTTCAGCAAGATAGTCTGTGAACTCTGTTGGGTGGAAAGAAGTATTGTACTGGTGAAAAGTTAAAACATTACTGACAAAAACATGGAGAACTTCTTGTTTCTTTGTAACTTCAGATTTAGTATGTTTAAGTGCCCAGTGATGTCAGCAAGAAAAGCAACATCTACTATAAATTTTTTCATCCTTGACATAAGCCAGATCAGTGTGTTCTCTCTGCTGAATAAACTGTTGAATAAATGGGAGCAAATCAATAAACCTTAATAAATTGCTACCTCAGCTAACTATTGAAATTCAGCATACTATGAGGTAGTGAGAGTGCATTTCATATTCTTCCACTAAAGACCAAAACTGTTGGAGCTTAAGTGACTGCCCTCGGATGTAATTTACAATCCTAACTACCTTTTAAATCATCACCTTCACATTTCCTTTGTTCAGTTTGCAACATAACTGTTCTTGAAGGCTAGTGTAGAATCTGATAGTTACATTTTTGACATGTGACTAATGATACAGTATTATCTTTGTTTTTAAAATCGGCAAAAAGAGACTGACTACACTCCAAGAAACATTTCTTAATAAGTTCATATTCAGTAACAGGTCTATGGTTCATTAAAACATACTTAGGGGCCACAGAAAATGTTTTGTTGGGCCGATGTGTCAAGTAGCCTGGTTATAAAACATAACGCTTCTCTGTGTCTGGTTATGCAGGAGTTTACTACAAAAAAAAAAAAAATATATATATATATATATATATGGTGTGAAAAACTATTTGCCCCTTCCTGATTTCTTATTCTTTTGCATGTTTGTCACACAAAATGTTTCTGATCATCAAACACATTTAACCATTAGTCAAATATAACACAAGTAAACACAAAATGCAGTTTTTAAATGATGGTTTTATTATTTAGGGAGAAAAAATATATATAAATAAAAAGCTGTATTAGATCCGGTAGCACAATATCAGTGATCCTATTGGCCCTAAAAAGTCCTGATTGGAGCATCTCTATTTAATCGTCATTTGTAGGCTTAAGATTCCAAGAACTTCAAAAACATTAAAGAACTTCAAGTGTAATGCACACATAATATGTCAAGATCTGAAAGCATATATTGCAAGTTCTTTCTATGTTTTATTATAATTTTATTAAACTTCTGAACATCCTCATGACCACATGTTGAAAATGTGTTCAGAGCAAAAGCCTGGTAATTGAAAAGGATGCTATTAACATAAAACTGAACAGGTGTTAATAGTTTTACATCTGTTGCACAGAGAGTTGGTTAGTATGAACTGCCAATACAAAATACAGTAAGTCTAAGTTATAGTATGGACTTTAAACGCCAATCACTCCCATTTATACTTCCTTAACTGGCAGAAAATGCTGCCTATCCGAAACGCATCCTTAACTGAAAGTATGAGTAAATCTTTAATCCTATAAAAACCTGGCCTGCTGAGCAATTAAAGGTATTACTGCACACTTTTTTACCAGGGATAACAGGACATTCCAGGGATATTTTGTTTTAAGTAATCTCTTACACATTCCTTTCTTCCTGATATGAAGGGGATTTTAACTGCATTAAAGATAAAAACACTGTCTTAAAATATTCATGCAGTTAATATGAAGCAGCTCATTTCCAACTCTAGCACCAAGTTACTGTATCTTTAGGACATCTTAAAAATGTATTACCTGACACTTTTTGTCAAATAAAAAACCCACAATATGTTTATTTGTCACAATGCATTCTGAAGGAACATGCAAATTATACAGGCATGTTCTTACCTTGGTGGTGATGCTGGTGGGGTACAGAAGACATGTGCAGAGGGAAAATGTTGCTTTTTCAGTGCTTGAATAAGATTGGGTCGATATTCTGGATCAACACACCATAAAGATCCTTTTCCATTTGCCTTTTATTAAAAGAAGTAGAAAAAATATGTATTCATTACTTTAGGAAGGAATTTTACAAGATCAAAGAATGAAAAACAATTGAAGATAATCAGGAATATAGAATATTAGTGAAAAAAAATTAAAAAGTCACTAAATTCAAAAACTGAATCGTTTAGATAGATAGATAGATACTTTATTAATCCCAAGGGGAAATTCATATAATCCAGCAGCAGTATACTGATACAAAGAAACAATATTGAATTAAATAGTAATAAAAATGAAAAAAATTAAAATAAAATTAATGTTAGCATTTACTCCCCCGGGTGGAACTGAAGAGTCGCATAGTGTGGGGGAGGAACGATCTCCACAGTCTGTCAGTGGAACAGGACAGTGACAAAAGTCTATCACTGAAGCTACTCCTCTGCCTGGAAATGACACTGTTAAGTGGATGCAGTGGATTATTCATGATTGACAGGAGTTTGCTTAGTGCCTGTCGCTCTGCCACAGATGTTAAACTGTCCAACTTTAATCCTACAATAGAGCCTGCCTTCTTAACAAGTTTGTCCAGGCGTGAGAATGTAATAGGGTTGAATCTTCAAAATGTATTCTATTCAACAAAACCACATTCCCATCCCAAAAGCTTTGCATGTACATTACAGAATAATTTAGAGAAGGGTAGATTTAAGAGAATGGTTCAAAATCCTACATAAAGGAGTAGGGCTGGAAACCCATTTTCTTAATCATCAGGCTACATCACTAGTGAGTTAGTTAAGATAAGATATATAAAAAATGAAAATTATTTTCAGGAATGCTGTTTTTTAGAGTGTGTTCCTGCTTTGTGCTTGGTTCTACTGTAACAGGCTCTAGGCTAAAGCGATCCTAATTTGGATTAATTGGATTTAAAAATGGACAGATTTTTTTAGGTACAAGTACATATTTTGAGGCGTGATATCATGTGTAAGGTGTTACAAGAATACAGAGTTCCAGGGTCACTGCTGTATCCTCTTGGCTCAGTATCTGTGCTGTAAGCAATTGTGTTTGCATACTTGATATTAAGATGAAACTTTTTGATGGAGGTTGAATTTGTGAAGAGTGTATTTCCTGTTCATAGTGTTCATGCACAGCATATGAAAGAACCCTAAGATGTGAGGAGTATCCAGTTTGGAATCTGAGGATTGCATCTCTTCTCTTTGCAGATGTAGGACTATGTTCTCTGACATGTGCTGGAGTCGTTCACAGAAATGTGTGACACAATATTGATGAGAACCACAACTGCAAATTTGAGGCTTTGGCCCCTTCCTAATATAAAATAACTTCCTTTTTATATGTAACTGTGCAGTAGTTCTGTGAAGGGAAGAACTTTAAATACATTAGTATCATACTGACAAGTGAAGTTAGAGATCCGCATGAAACTGACCAATGGTTAAATGCAGTACTGTCAGTACTGTGAAGATTGTGATAAAGTAGGGGCTAAGTCCTAGGACATACAATAGCTTTTGATTTCAGGGCTTGAATATTAACAGGGGATTGTGGTAATCATGCCTATATTTTTTAAGAAACCTCACATGGATTAACTATAGCTGTGCTTTCAAAGCAAAAAGGCTTCAATTTTTGCCACTTTTAACACTATTACAGATTTAGTTCAGATATAAAAACATGCGATTCGTACATGCTTGGACAACATAATGATGAAACCAATAAGCTGTCAGATGCCATCTTTTTAACCTGTAGTGTTACACATTTAAAGAAAAATTATAAATGGTTATTTTTTTTTATTACAGCATTTAATACGCCGATTGCAATGGACATGTCAACAGGTGTCAGTTAAACCATCTATCTATTTTCTAAACCAGCTTTTCCAATTCAGGGTCATGGGGAGCAGTTGCCAGTCCTGAATGTACTGGGCACAAGGCAGGAAACAACCTGTGTGCAGTACTGTTCAACAAAACCTAGGAGGCAAGGTAAGATTTTAATTAGATCATGAGCAAACAGGAAAATAAAGCAGTTTCACACAAATGATCTGCTGCTTCGACTACTTTAAACTAACTATACATTTTTATATTCCAGCCTTATATACAATATATGGACAGTGGTATTGATAATCAATAAAAGAGTCCATTACATTACATGTGCCATGCTCATGTGTATCCACATTTACTCATCAGTAACCAATTCAGAGTCATCAAATAATATAACATGCATGTCCTTGGAATATGAAAGGAAAACTAGGGTATCTGGCAGACAGGCATTGAAAAACTATTGTTGTAGCATGTAAAAATGGTGATAAAATTAGCTGCCCCATATAGTTAATTCTAAAATAAGATATATTTAGTTACCTTTTCAAAGCTATTTCTGTTGCTTGGATCATAATGCTCTGAAGCACGAGGCATATCTCTCTAATCATATGATATATAATAAATTAACGGAAATGCAAAAACAGAATACTCAATAGCTTAAAACTACTGGCAAACACTAAATTTAAACAATAAAGTTTGACAAGTTATGTTGGGCACCTAAAAAACAACAGAATAAAGACTGTTTGACATGAAAAGTTTGTCATAACAATCTTAATTTCACAAGTATAATCTCAGAAAGGCAGTCCTAAAATTGGTTTTGTGAACCAAAACGCCAGTCATTTGTGACATTTGAAATTTGAATTACAGAAATTTGACTTGTTCATTAAATACTACTATTCAATTAAGAGTAATTATCTAGCTAATGCCCCTTCCATACACTGATGCAAACATAATTTTTTTAACAGTTAATGTCACCAAATATGATTTTCTAACAAATCAAATTAAAAATATATTTTATTACAAAAACAGCTTCAAAGAATTTATGTACAAGGAAAATACCTTGAATTATCTTGGTATTTAGTAATTCATATGACAATGATATAATGTTTACATTTTTTTAAGTATTTAATTTAAGCAGTATTTACAGTAGATTCAGAAAGTATTCAAATCCCTTTTGTTTTTCCATGCATTGTGTTGTAGATTTAATTTCAAGTGGATAAATTTGCTATTTTTGACAAATTGAAACAGTTTTTTCAGGAAGGTTTGTTAATTTATTAAAAATAAAGAAAGACAAGTCAGCAATAGGACTTGCACATGTGATAACATATATAGCTGACTGGGAAAGCAGCCCTTCCTAATTTTTACTGGTTTTACTGGAAGGACAAACTGTAGGATGTACCTCTGATGGAACAACTATACATCACAGACGTCACATACATATGTAACAATTTAAAGACATTGACTGAAATCCTTGGAAACACAGACAGAATATGTAACATGAAGTGGTTGAATCACTGAATGATAGCACCACAATGTGCTACTCTACCACGGCTCCTTCCATTGACAAACTTATTATTGAATTCATATTGTAGGTCCATTTTGTGCTCATTCTTAAAAGGTATAAAATAAGTTTTTACCTCTTTAAATAATACTAGCCAACCCGTGGCGTACCACACGCCGCATAATCAGGCCGATTTAATGATTTTTAAGCACAGGGAGAAAATTAACATTTGAAAAATCGGTAATGTAATAAATCAGCAAGAAAAGCAACATTGTAACAATGCATGGAACGAACCAACACACAATCGTCCATGACTGAAAACTGGCGGACCCTCATCGCGCCTTCTCCTGCCAGACGGAGGGATGCGAGTGCACTGCGCTCAGGCACGGAGTGTGAAATGCCAGGAGAGGAGGACAACGTCCACTCAGCTCCCTCCGTCATGCTAGTCTGCTGATTTCCTGTTCAGTATGCACTGCTCGCTCATGTGCCCACCCCCAACTCGTCCCTGGAGTCACTGTCATCTTTACACAGTCCAGATGCATCTGTAAATCACGTAGACGTTTCATTGCTCTGTGCGGTTTTGGCTGCTTTTCTATATATAATCCACCAAGACATCCGACCACGGTAGTCGCGAGGTGGGAGGGGGGTGTGCACAAAGGGTAGGGATGCAACCAGTGGGAGCGTATGAGTCGCACTTAGTGGGAATTCCACGGTTTGCAGCCCGAATGGGGTTCAACGGCTTACCCAAGCATCTCTGCGCCTGCTAGACACACGCTCAATCTCATGCATAATTATTAATTGAATGCTAAACACTTCTGGAAAGACACGGTTGTCTAAAACGGGTTGGTGTGAGAATACAACAGCAAGTGAATGAAAAGATGGAACTCTGGAGAGAGCAAAATACAACACAATAGTGAAGTTGCGGCATAACAAACGCCGCATAATTATTTATTGATGGTTGAACACTTCTGGAAAGACACAGCTGTCTAAAAAGGAAGGGTTTGAGGATACAACAGAAAGTGAATGAAAAGATGGAACTCTGGAGAGAGCAACATATAATTGTCCGTGAGTGAAGAAGACGCATGTTTGTCGCGGATGCGAATTGCTGTATGTAGCGTGTAAAACAGTTTGCTATGGTGCATGCGGTCGTGCGTCGTAACCGAAAAGTCGGTTTTTAAAGACTGCTTACTTCATTGTGTTTTAACCTCAGTTGGAAAGGATTGTTTGAAGGATCCCATGGGATACCCCTCGCAAACCGTTTTACACGCTGTATATGGCGATTCACCTCCGCGAGAAACTTGCCTCTATGAACAGTCAACGTGGCTCTGAGGTGCCAGGAGTTGGTGGGCGTGGCTCCTTCCTGCGTGCGCCATAGGTGTCTTACTTGTCGGCGGCTCAGTGAATCCATGCCCCTTCTGGCATGCTTTCCATGGTTGTCTTGCCTTAGTGA